>NC_085094.1:7587769-7595269 GCF_963422355.1 Corticium candelabrum
TTATTTTTTGCTTATTTTTGTTTTTGTTTTTATTTTTATTTTTGCTTTTATTTATTTTATTTTTGTTTTTATTTTTTGTTTTTATTTTTGTTTTTGTTTTTATTTTTATTTTTGTTTATTTCTTAATTTTTATTTTTTATTTTATTCTATTTGTTTATTTTACTTTTATTTTTATTTTATTTTATTTTATTTTGTTTTTATTTTACTTTTTTATTTTATTTTATTTTTATTTTACTTTTATTTTACTTTTATTTTATTTTATTTTTATTTTACTTTTATTTTACTTTTATTTTTATTTTATTTTATTTTATTTTATTTTTATTTTACTTTTATTTTATTTTTATTTTATTTTTATTTTACTTTTATTTTATTTTATTTTCTATTTTTATTTTACTTTTATTTTATTTTATTTTCTATTTTTATTTTACTTTTATTTTATTTAATTTTTATTTTACTTTTATTTTACTTTTATTTTTATTTTATTTTATTTTATTTTATTTTTATTTTACTTTTATTTTATTTTTATTTTATTTTTATTTTATTTTATTTATTCTATTTTTAATTTTTTCATCAAACCATTTCTCAGGTATGGACGTCGTTTGAGTGACGTTTTTCTCAAACTGCCGTCCAGCACGGAGCTGCCTCATTACTACGAGGTGATCAAAGAGCCAATGGACTTTCAATGCATGAAGGCAATCAGTGGCATGTGTATGTCATGTGTATGTCGTTTGGATGGCTTGTGTTGTCGTAGGAGAGCGTCGTTGCAGGCAAGTACGAGAGCATTGATGAGATGGCAGAGGACATGCAGCTGCTGTGTCATAATGCACAGACGTACAACGTGGAAGGCTCGCAGGTAGAGATTAGGGGCGATGTGATGAGAGAGATGTGGGGAATGTCTGTCTGTCTGTCTGTCTGCCTTTTGGGTGGGTGGTTGGTTGGTTGGTTGGTTGGTTGATTCTAGTGCACAGTGCCTTGGTTGGTTGCCCCCTTGTTGGTTGGTTGGTCAGTCAGTCAGCCATCCGTTTATTTCTCTTTCTGTAGCCATTTGTTTGTTTCTTTTGTTTTGTCTGCCTGTCTGTCTGCCTGTCTGTCTGCCTGTCTGTTTGTCTATCTGTCTGTGTCTGTCTGCCTGCCTGTCTGTCTGTAGCTTTGTTTTCTGTGTGTTGTCACCATTTGGCTTTCTGTCTGTCTATGTATTGGTCAGTTTGCATATTCATTTGCCTACCTCTAATCAAACGAACATCATTCTTCTTTCGCAGATCTATCAAGACTCACTCGTTCTAGAGGTACCAGACACAACACCTTCGCTACCATACAACACATTTCCATTCATTTCACTGCTTTACAGGCTGTTTTCAATAACATGAAGGAACGTGTGGAACAAGGCCTTGTTTCCATCGATCCAGAATCGCCATCAGAATTTGATGACGTATGTTTACTGTATATCACACCAGAGCTCAACGTTTTTTAATTTGGACTGTGTGTGGGTTGTTGGTTAAAATTTGTTGTAGTGACCCTGAGTGTCCAGTTTTGAACTCGTTTGAGAGTTCGGCAAGATTTTTGTATTCTGAAATTTTGTGTTGATATTTTAAGTTGTTGGAGAGATATTGTGTTTACAGACACAGTGACAGACAGAGAGATAGACAGACAGACAGCAAGACAGATGAGACAGACAGACACACTGACAGACAGATGACACAGACAGACAGATGTGACAGACAGATAAACACAGACAAACAGACACACAGACAGACATGACGCGTGCGCGTGCACACACACACACACACATGTACATACGTACGTACATACGTACGTACATGCATACAGACAGACAGACACATAGACATGTAGACGGATAGACAGACACACGTACATACCGACAGATAGACAGACAGACAGACAGATGAGACAGACAGATGACACAGACAGACAGATGTGACAGACAGACACACAGACAGATAAACACAGACAGACAGACAGACAGACATGACGCACACACGCGTGCGCGCGCACACACACACACACACACACACACACATACATGCATACAGACAGACAGACACATAGACATGTAGACAGATAGACAGAAACACGTACATACTGACAGATAGACAGACAGACAGACAGACACATAGACATACATGCATACACACAGACAAACAGCTTTGAAAACCTACAACCTCACTTCTTTGCTACACGTGTTGTAAAATACGAGAACACAAAACGACTTTAAACTAAAGAGGGGCGATCGACTGATGACCGCTTGTTGTATTGAGCTCTGTAATGCAACAGATCTGAATATACACTCGTGTATGTGATGTGTATTGTGTTGTGTGATGTTAGGCTGGTGGAGAGGACATACAGTCGGATAGTGAATGTGAGCCATTGAGTGCGGATTGTGTTGTTGTATTGAGAAATTGTGAGATGTTTCTGTTGTTTAGCAAATGCGTCATTGAAGTTGAGGATAAAGATTGGAAAGTCAGACGAGTTGATGTCTGAGGTTTGTTCTTAGATGTATTCCTGTTTGTCTGTACATTGCGTGCACGTGCGCGCGCGCGAGCACACACACACACACACACACACACACACACACACACACAACTTCAATACAATCTCTTACGTCTCACCACTCTTGATTTACAGCCAAAGAAAAAGAAGAAAAAGCGTGGACGGCCACCAAAATCTACATCCAGGATATCATCCATATTACCAAGTGATATCGACGATTCCAGTCGCAACACCAGCTGTCTCGCATCGACAGAGAACAGCGACATGGACTGTTAACAGTTACATAATTAATTAATTAATTATATTTTAAAATTAGTTAGCGGTAAGTATGAGCAATGTAGCAGTCACGGACAGTGTGATTGATATCAACTGGTGCAGCACGTGACCGTGGGTTGTGGCCTTGGATTTCCACCAGACGGCGCGGCCATTCTTGCATTCTTTACTGACTGTCATCTCAACAATAACAATAGAAAAGCAACGCTACAGTTTGTCAGCAAAGTGCACCTCTATGTTGCTATAAAACTCAACTAGAATACATTGTGTCTAATATTAATTAATTATTCGTTTTGAGGAATTCGTCTATGTGTGATTTGATGTGAGGCCACAGGACGTTACTCTCTGTTCCAGAGAATTGAACGAGTTTGCTCTGACTTCTAGATAGATGAAACTTGTTTGAGTGGTTACATAGACAGACAGAGACAGGGAAGGTCGATGATAGAAGAACATGCAGACATGCTGGACAAACACAGAGACAGACAAACAGACATGATAGATAAGCATGGAAGGGAGATGATAGACAGACATGCTGGACAAACGTAGAGACAGACAGATACGTGCACACACACTGACACACACACACACACACACACACACACTCAATTACCTATAATATTCTATTACAGGCTTTGTTAGTCGATCATATACACCAAGTCGCTCCATCACAGCCTCAGGCTATATGAAATACACAACATCACACAAAAACTCATCTCTCATCCACCACCTCATTACCCTATCGTCTGCCCGTTGAGACAGCAGCTCACCAGTAAAGTCATCTCGACCCTGAAGAAACACATGGTTGTGATGAATGCGTGTAACTTAGAGCAATGATGCAATTGTTGCTGCTCACTGGAGTTTTGGGTGGATTAAACTCAGTGTGGTAGATTCTGCCACTTGGGGTGTGAACCCAACGTTGCTATTAGACAAGATATGGTTTGCTGGTGTGTGTGTGTGTGTGTGTGTGTGTGTGTGTGTGTGTGTGTGTGTGTGTGTGTGTGTGTGTGTGTGTGTGTGTGTGTGTGTGTGTGTGTGTTATGCATGCATGCGTGTGTGTGTGTGTGTGTGTGTGTGTGTGTGTGTGTGTGTGTGTGTGTGTGTGTGTGTGTGTGTGTGTGTGTGTGTGTGTGTGTGTGTGTGTTATGCATGCATGCGTGTGTGTGTGTTTGTGTTTGTGCGTGTGTGTTTGTGTTTGTGCGTGTGTGTGTGTGTGTGTGTGCGTGTGTGCGTGTGTGTGTGTGTGTGTGTGTGTGTGTGTGTGTGTGTGTTATGCATGCATGCGTGTGTGTGTGTTTGTGTTTGTGCGTGTGTGTTTGTGTTTGTGCGTGTGTGTGTGTGTGTGTGTGCGTGTGTGCGTGTGTGTGTGTGTGTGTGTGTGTGTGTGTGTGTGTGTGTGTGTGCGATAGAATCCCAAGGGCAGTGTTTTGTGGTCAGCTGAAGGAAGGTTCTAGAACAGTAGGTGATCAGAAATTGCGCTTTAAAGACACATTGAAATTCAATTTGAAATATTGTAATATATTGATATATCCAACTGGGAAAGCTATGCGTCAGACAGATCTCTGTGGAGATCTTATTGCAAAAAAATCTTTAGATCATTTTGAAGTCCAACGTTTGAAAACACTCCAACAAAAAAGGCAGAAACGAAAGACGATCTCTAAGAGTGGGAACTTCATATGCGATGTTTGTGAACGCTCCTGCATGGCACACATTGGTCTTTGGAGACACAAGCAAAGCCATAAACGAGTTTGGACGTGTCGACCACTCACTCCACCGTGTCTGTGTCTGTGTGTGTGTGTGTGTGTGTGTGTGTGTGTGTGTGTGTGTGTCTGTGTGTGTCTGTGTGTTTGTGTGTCTGTGTGTGTGTGTGTGTGTGCACATATGTGTGTGTGTGTGTGCATGCGTGCGTGCATGTGTGTGTGTGTGTGTGTGTGTGTGTGTGTGTGTGTGTGTGTGTGTGTGTGTGTGTGTGTGTGTGTGTAGATGTATGTGTGTGTGTGTGTGTGTGTGTGTGTGTGTGTGACCTTTATTCGCTCGACTATTGTTGAGAATGGAACATCAAGATTAATAACGATGTCGATATCGACATCTTGTCGAGTGTCGAGTGCTTCAGCTTGAGCGACTGTTCTGGGAAATCCTACAGAGATTACCATTTGTTTCATAAGTAAATTATATTGGAGGAATGCATCTCACAATGCACTAGACTATTGTATAGGAGGAATGCATCTCACTATACACTAGACTATTGTATTGGAGGGATGCATCTCACAATACATTAGACTATTGTATTGGAGGGATGCATCTCACAATACACTAGACTATTGTATTGGAGGGATGCATCTCACACTAGATGAGTGTACTGGATGGATGCATACCTCAATACATCCAATTAAGTGTCCTCACCATCAAGCAGCCATCCTTTTCCTTGAAGCTCCTCCAGCACATTGCCCACCAATATCACCATTAATTCGTCAGGAACAAGATCTCCCTTATCAATAAACTCCTCCGCTTGTCTCCCCACTTCCGTCCTATTCAACACGTTGTTTCTCAATAAATCTCCACTGGATAGATGAACCACTCCGAAGTCTCTCTCCAAACGACCTGAGATGGTACCCTTGCCGGAGCCAGGCGCTCCTATCATAACAGCCCGCAGAATCCGCACTAACCTGCTCATGTTGTAGAGCCACGCCCACAGTAGCCTCGCGTACCAGACCATTAATGTTAAATGAGTTTAACTATTTGCATAGATTCAAATTATAACAAAATAAAAACAGCAAATGAGGTTTTAAGAGATTATTTACTATTCAGTTTAACGGTATGTTTTGCTTTGCAAGTGCTGTTTTTGACACATACGCACGAGCCTAAGCTGCGGCTGACATTTGGAACCTCGAGGCCTTGTAATGGTTTCTCACGTGGCTAAAAGGTAACGCTAAAGTCAGTGCCGTTCAGTATGAGTATCTGAACTGTTTTACTTACGATAGCAATTCCGGTCAGAAGGCAAAGAAATGGAAATCTTCTCTGAAAGGAAAGAAAAAACTCAAGAGAAAACAGAAAACACAGAAATTTACATCTGGTAAGAAAAAGAAAGCCTCAGACGTTGCAGAAAAGGAAAATAAAAGCGCAACCGAGAGTCAGCGGCCTCAAAAGCGAAAGAAATTTGAAGGTATAGGAAATGTGACGTCATCAGAAAAGGGAGGCGGGGCTGCAGGCCGAGCGAAGCGAGTGAAGACTGAGAAATCATTTGTGGCCATGACGAGGAAGGAAAGGAGGGAGGTGCGACGCAAGAGTAAAGGGAATTATGAGTTGGTCAAAGATGTTTTGTCGACATGGGAGAGTTTAAGGAGGTTGACGATGTTGTAATTGGAGGAGATGTGTGTTATTGATATTAATGTGTTAATGTCAGACATGATCTCAACAGAAATGACAGAGAGGAATTGGTGGCAAGGTTGTGCACACTTCTAGGTGGTCGCATGAAAGAGGTTATACTACAACAGATTTTGTTTGCTCATTTGTCCATTCACCTATTCCATTTTTTGTTTGTTTGTTTTGTATATTTTAGTTGTTGGGATTTTGTTTGAGTTTTTGTTTATTTGTATGTTTGTGTTTGTTTATTTGTATGTTTTTGTATTTGTGTTTGTTTATTTGTATTGTTTGTTTATCTGACCATCTATATCTTTGTTTGTCTATTTACTTGTCTGTCTGACTGTATGCATGTCCATCTGTGTGTTTATCTGTATGTGTGTGTGTGTGTGTGTGTGTGTGTGTCTGTGTGTCCATCCGTCTATGTTTAAATTGGTCACTCATGTTGCTGCTGCAACTCTGCAGTTGTTTCTTTGTTTATTATTTTTGTCAATATTTATGTTTTAGGTGATATTTAAACATGACTTAGGACGCGTTGTTCAAAGCTGTCTCAAGTTTGGAAATGAAGAGCAAAGAGCAGCGATTTGTGCGGAACTGAGAGGTCGTTATACAAATGTGGTTGTTAGTGCGTCTCTGTATACTGGAGTATTTGCAAGTTATGACAATAGAAAATGCACCAAACACACACACACACACACACACACACACACACACACACACACACACACACACACACACACACACACAAACACACACACACACACACACACACACACAAACACACACACACACACACACACACACACACACACACACACACACACACACACACACACACACACACACACACACACACACACACACACACACAAACATACATCCATACGTACATAGACAAATGGAGAGATCAGCGGACAAACAGATGGCAGACACACTGACACACAGACTGACAAATAACGGAATAATACACATATCAGATAGCCACCAGTGTAGAAGAGATCAGTGACTGACTATGCAGTTGTAATTACTCGAGTGTATCTCGTACTTTCTCTAGACGATATTGTTAGACTCTGCAAGTCAAAGTACTCGAAGTTTACTGTAAAGAAGATTATCAAGTACAGGTAACACAACTGCAGTTTCCTTTCTCAACAAGTTGCTCTGTCTTTGTGTGTGTGTGTGTGTGTGTGTGTGTGTGTGTGTGTGTGTGTGTGTGTGTGTGTGTGTGTGTGTGTGTAGTGTGTGTGTGTGTGTGTGTGTGTGTGTGTGTGTGTGTGTGTGTGTGTGTGTGTGTAATGTTTATCTCAGGTTTTATTTTTATAGCACTAAAAGTCAAAGAGATCAAGTGATAGCGTCTCTGTATGG
>NC_085094.1:7605269-7612769 GCF_963422355.1 Corticium candelabrum
TTGTCTGTTTGTTGTCTGTTTGTTTGTGTTTGTTTGTCTGTCTGTTTGTTTGTTTGTTTGTCTGCTTGTCTGTTTGTTTGTCTGCTTGTTTGTTTGTCTGTTTGTTTGTCTGCTTGTTTGTTTGTCTGTTTGTTTGTCTGTCTGTTTGTTTGTCTGTCTGTCTGTTTGTTTGTTTGTCTGTTTGTCTGTGTCTGTTTGTTTGTCTGTTTGTTTGTTTGTCTATTTGTTTGTCTGCCTGTTTGTCTGTTTGTCTGTCTGTCTGTCTGTGTATTTGTCTATTTGTGTAGTTGTTTGTCTGTTTATTTGCTTGCCTGTTTGTTTGTTTGCTTGGTTGTCTGTTGTTTGTCTGTCTGTTTGTTTGTCTGTCTGTTTGTTTGTCTGTCTGTTTGTTTGTCTGTTTGTTTGTTTGTTGTGTGTTTGTTGTCTGTCCATTTGTTTGTTTGTTGGTATGGTTGTTCATCTGTCTGTCTATCTGTCTGTCTGTCTGTCTGTCTGTCTGTCTGTCTGTACAGTATGTCTGTCTTACTCTGTTTATCCTTTTCTTTTAACTTTGTGTCTTTCCTAGCCAATGCCTGAGAAACTGTCTATGCAACGCTGGACTCACTTCACACCATCGTTCATGATCGCAAGACAAAACGGGCTCAACAAATTTCTACAACGCATTGCCAGTCATCCAGTCATCTCATTCAACGAGATCTTCTACCAGTTCCTCACAACACCAGACCATGTGAGTAGTAAGAAAGTCAAATGGTGTGGGTATTGGGATTCAATTGTTGTACATTTGTACTCTCTGGTAATGGAGGGATGCTGTTAGTTGATTGTGTGAGAGATAATGTTTGCAGCAAATGGACGAAGACGGTGACGCAAACTGACATGTTGATGTGCTTGCTTATTTAGCCATTGACAGTCTGTCTGTCGGTTTGTTTGTTTTTCCGTTTGTCTGTCTGTCTGTCTGTCTATCTGCCTGTCTATCTGCCTGTCTATCTGCCTGCCTGTCTGTCTATCTGTCTGTTGGTCTGTCTGTCTGTCTGTTTGTTTGTCTATCCGTTTGTTTGTCTGTCTATCTGCTTGCCTGTCTGTCTGTTGGTCTGTCTGTCTGTCTGTCTGTTTGTCTATTCGTTTGTTTGTCTGTCTATCTGTCTCTCTGTCTGTGTGTCTATCTATCTGTCTATCTGCCTGTCTGTCTGTCTGTTTATTTATCTGTCTGTTAGTCTGTCTGTCTATCTGTCTGTCAAATAACATTTATTTCAACTGTCTGTCTGTCTGTTTGTTTATCTATCCATTTGTTTGTCTGTCTATCTGTCTGTCTGTCTGTTTGTCTGTGTGTCTATCTGCCTGTCTGTCTGTCTATTTGTTTATCTGTCTGTCTATCTGTCTGTCTGTCTGTCAAATAACATTTATTTCAACTGTCTGTCTGTCTGTCTGTTTGTTTATCTATCCATTTGTTTGTCTGTCTATCTGTCTGTCTGTGTGTCTATCTGTCTGTCTGTCTATCTGCCTGTCTGTCTGTCTATTTGTTTATCTGTCTGTCTGTCTGTCAAATAACATTTATTTCAACTGTCTGTCTGTCTGTCGGTCGGTCTGCTTGTCTAGGTGTCTGTCTCTTGTCTGTTTGCTGTCATTAATTCTTATGTTTGTAGGAATTGCCTGATCTTGGCATGGACACAGCGGGATTGTTTAGTCGTATGAATACCTCACTTCGTACGTCTCTATCGGCGATGATGTTGAGAAACCCATCCGCAGAGTTTGCCAACACGAGTGACTACGTTGACAAGCTAAGACAACAGCTTGAAGAAGTGAGAAAGGTTGAGCAAACTATAGCTGATGAAAATGCAGGTGATCATTGATATTAACAATTATATTGGAAGGATGCATCTCTCAATAGATTTGGCTATTGACAATATGCATATCGTTGTGTTGTATGTGCAGAAATGTTGTCTGCAATGAAACTTCTTTCAATGGCACTGCAAGATTGGCTAAAGGTAGACAACGACGTATCGGACACTCTGACAGCAGTCACTCATTGCTTAGACAAGCAGATCCAGGCACTCGAAGGCTCAGTAATTCATCCAATCACGTGTGCACACACACACACGGACACACACAGACAGACATACACACACTGTGACACACAGACAGACATACACACACTGTGACACACAGATGGACGGACAGACATACACACACTGTGACACACAGATGGACGGACACACACACACACACACACACACACACACACACACACACACACACACACACACACACACACAGATGGACACACACACACACACACACACACACACACACACACACACACACACAGATGGACACACACACACACACACACACACACACACACACACACACACACACACACACACACACACACACACACACACACATGACAGTCACATTCATAACGTCTATCTTCTGTCAGTTGGCTGGCATTGACCCTACAGTCTTACAACCATTGAAGGAGTACTATCTCTACACGGACTCCGTCAAGGTGTTTACTTTGTGCTCACTCTTCTTGACTTGTAGACTGTAAATGCTGTTTGTTGTCAAGTAGCAAGTGCTGAAGAGACGTGATGCTGTTCAGATGGACTACGAGATGTTCGTTGATGATCTTCGGAAGAAGGAGGAAGAATTAGATGCTGTGAATGTGTTGTGGTTTGGATTTTGTTGTTTGGTTCGTAAGTGTGATTTCTCTTAGGCAAGAACTACCGGTCAACAGGATAAAATTACGGCTTTGGAAACACGTGTTCGTGATGTAAGTGACTTGTGAGCAACGAGAGTGTTTGCTATTGATGGATGCATCTAACAATGAATTAGAGTATTGTATTGGAGGCATGCATCTCACAATACATTAGACTATTGTATTGGAGGGATGCATCTCACGATACACTACTAGATTATTGTATTGGAGGGATGCATCTCACAGTACAGTAGATTATTGTATTGGAGGGATGCATCTCACAATACACTAGACTATTGTATTGGAGGGATGCATCTCACAATACACTAGATTATTGTATTGGAGGGATGCATCTCACAATACACTAGACTATTGTATTGGAGGGATGCATCTCACAATACACTAGACTATTGTATTGGAGGGATGCATCTCACAATACACTAGACTATTGTATTGGAGGGATGCATCTCACAATACACTAGATTATTGTATAGGAGGGATGCATCTCACAATACACTAGACTATTGTATTGGAGGGATGCATCTCACAATACACTAGATTATTGTATAGGAGGGATGCATCTCACAATACACTACTGTCTGTTCCTCATAAGCATGAACTCGGAAGTGAGTAATGAAGTAGAGGTCACACCAGGTGTGCTCATTAGAGCACTAAGAGCTGTTCCAGTTGGACCATGTTATACCAATTATCTTAAATGGTTCCAGTTGCTGATCCCTTGGTCTTACAAGATAATTGGATAATAGCCATTGCTCCACCTGTTTGTGTTTGATATGCACAAGTATTATCCTTCCGTTTTGTTTGCAGAAAAGGCTTAGATAATTTGATAAACAGAAATGCCAGACCTAGCGGTTTCTAACGATACCGAGATCATCGCCAAAGTCCACTAAACAGCAGAGATATTGATGATTTTCAAAGTTTACACTTATGGGGAACAGACAGTAGACTATTGTATTGGAGGGATGCATCTCACAATACATTAGACTATTGTATTGGAGGGATGCATCTCACAATACACTAGACTATTGTATTGGAGGGATGCATCTCACAATACACTAGACTATTGTATTGGAGGGATGCATCTCACAATACATAAGACTATTGTATCTCTCAACTATAATCATTGAATTCGTTTCCTTCTCACAGTTGTCACAACAAGTCGACCGGAAGAGTGATCTAGTGGACATCGCAAATGCCGATCTAAAAGCAGAGTTTGATCGTTGGCATAGCTACAAACGTATGGACATGAAAGAAATCTTTACAGAGATTGCAGACAGACAAATCAGCTATCACCAACAGGCAAGGCAATCAGAACAGAAAACTACCATTTTGATCATAACGTTTGGTTTAGTGCCGAGATGCGTTCAGGGAGACAATTGAGAAACTGGAGAGAGGAAGAGGTGAAGAAACGTGATTAATTTGTGTTGTTGTGTTTGCCTAGTTTGTTTGTAGAATGGCATTTGTTATTATTACTACACATGTATTTTGTGTATGGTGTGTATTTCTGTGATTTAATGACAGCAACATGATTGACACCGATGATGAGTTGGACAAACACACACACACACACACACACACACACACACACACACACACACACACACACACACACACACACACACACACACAGATGGACGGATGGATGGACACACACACACACACACACACATGGACAAACACACACACACACACATGGACAAACACGCACACACACACACACACACACACACACACACACACACACACACACACACACATGACAATCAAGCTGAAATCTTTACTATTTATACTCATTGTATAACGAAGCTACAACAAAGTTTAATTAATCTCTTTACACAGTAAACCTAATCACTAGAATCCATTTACTCATCTGATTCGCTGCTCACCCGTCCCCTATCCCCTTGCCCGTCTCTCACAGACGACGTTTTCCAACGCGTCCTCTTACCTCCTCCTGCACACTCTGAATCAGAGTAATACAATTGCTCAGAATGTCTACGCCTTCTCGTCCACGTCAACATTTCACTCGTCTTCTCACACACACGGCGTTCATCCGACTTCGTTTCAAACGTTTGGTGGGATCCCTTCTCTGTGCATTCAAGATCACTAGACATGTCCGAATTGTTGCTGCTGTTTGACTGCTGTATGTGTCCTTCATCACTAATTCTTGTTGTCACTTTCCTTTGTGTTTTCTCAAACGCCTCACTCTCACTGTTGTCAGTATTCTCATCAGAATCGCTTCGGTCTGATTTAGCTTCACGTTTCTTGACTTTTCTCTTCTTTTTCTTTGCTTTCTTCTCTTTCTTTTTCTTTCTCTTCGTTTTTGATGACGATTTTGTGCCTTCTTGTTTCCTTTTTCTTGCTTTATGACTTGGGCTATCGTGCTCGTCCGTTGCCTGTGGTTTCATACCGAATTCTTCGGGATACATGTCTTTGTAGCCACTGTGACCCCAACTAGACAAACAACATCGTGTGTCTTACATCTGTAAGCTGTTTGTCCACCTGCCTGCCTGCTCCACCCACCTACCCACCCATCTGCCTGCTTGCCTGTCTGCCTGCCTGCCCACCTGTCTACCTGCTCACCCACCTGTCTACCTGTCTGCCTGCTTGCCCACCTGCCCACCCACTTGTCTGTCTGCCTGCCTATTTGCCCACCCAACCACCCGTCCATCTGTCTGCCTGCCTGCTTGCTGGTTGTTTTATCAATTAGTCTAGAACAAGCGCTTACCGATCAGGATCATTCAGTTCAATGTCCATCAGCTGTTGTGTCCAGAAGAATGACGGTGAGTTTCTCTTTTGAGCATCTCTGCTTGACCTGGGAGAATCGCTGTATGAACGACGTCTCCTAACAAAATAGATTTAGAGACCAAAAGCCAAGCAAAATTTGCTGTCATGCAATGAGGTATATACGTTAATGTTGTAATAGAAAATATTGAATTGAACAACTAAACGAGTGTCGCTCCTAATGTCGGTGGGTTAAGCAATAATAAATAATTTATATTTTATAGATAATAATATATATTGTAAATACTAATCTGTCTGTCTGTTTCTGTGTCCATCTGTGTTGTGTGTGTGTGTGTGTGTGTGTGTGTGTGTGTGTGTGTGTGTGTGTGTGTGTGTGTGTATGTGTGTGTGTGTGTGTGTGTGTGTGTGTGTTTGTCTGTCCATTTGTGTGTGTGTGTGGGGGGGTGCATGTGTGTGTATACCAACAGGCAGTTTTCAATCTCCACAAAGATGAAAATTTTTCGTGCTTTGGTGAGACCTGTTTTGCTATATGGATGTGAGACTTGGTCCGTTACACAACCAAACTTGCAACGCTTAAATACATTCCACATGTGGTGCATTCGATCGATTCTTGGTGTCTCAAGATGGAATAAAATCAAGAATTCAGACAATTTAGAACGAGCGCGTGAAGACCCTATTGCTATGACAATACAGAAACAACGATTGCAATGGCTGGGCCATCTGCTACGCATGAGTGACAATCGTCCCCAAAAACAACTACTTCGCAGCAGACTTAGTAATGCAACAAGACCAACACATGGGCTTAAACAGAGATGGATAGATGTTGTCACAAGAGACCTCAGATCATTACATATCAGTCTTCGTGATGCTGATTATCGTGCTGCTTGGAGAAGCGCTATTATGCTGCGTTGCCAAAACCCATAGTGGGTATGGTGGAATCAAGGTTCAAGGTGTGTGTGTGTGTGTGTGTGTGTGTGTGTGTGTGTGTGTGTGTGTGTGTGTTTGTGTGTGTGTGTGTGTGTGTGTGTGTGTGTGTGTTTGTGTGTGTGTGTGTGTGTGTGTGTGTGTGTGTGTGTGTGTGTGTGTGTGTGTGTGTGTGTGTATCTGTGTGTGTGTGTATCTGTGTGTGTCTGTCCATCTGTGTGTGTCTGTCTGTTTGTCTGTCCATCTGTGTGTGTGTGTGTGTGTGTGTGTGTGTGTGTGTGTGTGTGTGTGTGTGTGTGTGTGTGTGTGTGTGTGTGTGTGTGTCTATATCTGTGTGTGTCTATATCTGTGTGTGTCTGTCTGTTTGTCTGTCCACCTGTGTGTGTTGTGTTGCCATCTGTGTGTGTCTGTCTGTTTGTCTGTCCATCTGTGTGTGTATGTGTGTGTGTGTGTGTGCGTGTGTGTGTGTGTGTGTGCGTGTGTGTGTGTGTGTGTGTGTGTGTGTGTGTGTGTGTGTGTGTCTGTCCGTCTGTCTGTCTGTCTGTCTGTCCGTCTGTTTGTCTCCACGTCTGTCCAACCACCAACCCTTATCCATCTCTCTACCATCCACCACACACCATCCATACCTACTACATCTCTCCCTCTCTCTCTGCACGACACGTGGACGTCTCTGCTTCTCTATCCGATACAGTCTCCACGTGTCTCTCTCCTCCCGCACCTACAACATCCACTCACCACCACATCCCACCAACCAACACACTGCACACGCTTACTCTGTTGTGTACATCATGATGACGAAGTATATTAGACAGCAAACTTTTGTCAACGAAACGTTTTGTATTGTGAGCCATATTTGGTCATGTAGGCGGAGCCTATTACTAACACCCGTATACAGTGTTGCAAATACCTGTAAAAAAGTAAATATTGACTACACAAGAAGCCACTAAATTATTCAAGCTACTACAAGGTTAGCTACCCTTGTAGCAAATAATACAATCAGTAATTTGCATAATAAAAAAGGCCCGGATGTGTATGGCGGAGTTTAGTAGTGTTGCGATAAGTAAAAAATTGGGCACACAAGAACCCACTAAATTATTCAAGCTACTGTATACGCTAGCTAC
>NC_085094.1:7625269-7627769 GCF_963422355.1 Corticium candelabrum
ATTTGACAACCAAAGGAGGATGTGTGTTTGGAAGGGGGGACATAACAGTTAATATATTAGATATTGTATATAAATTACTATAAATAATATATACATATATACACAGCCAGATTTGACGACTAAAGGGGGATGTGTGTTTGGAAGGGGAAAGTGTGTTTGGAAGGGGGAAAGTGTGTTTGGAAGGGGGACATAACAGTAAATATATTAGATATTTTATATAAATTATTATAGATAATATATACATAACCGTATTGAAACTGAAGGGGGATATGTGTTAATTTACTCATTGGAAGGGGGGCAGTAGCTGGCTTTGTGAGACTTTACGTTAGTAAGTCGTTACGCTTGAGTTTTGCCTATACTAAATGCATTACATTTAATTATAAAATATAGACAGTATGTAACAATTAATATATTTTATATAAATTCAAAAATTAGTATTTTATGTAAACTATAAAAATATATATATTAGTTATTGCATGGGAAGAAGGGATTATGGATATTGACTTGCATGTTCAGGGCTTTCCCGCAACTAACTAGTGAAGGAAAGTCCGAAGCCACCCAAATCAATCCCTTCCTCTCATGTAACCAGAGACCAATGGTGTATTACTACCACTGTTCACTTGTTGGCTGTAGCAGCCATCTATATGGGCAGTAAACGACCATAGCAATGGTACAGTATGCTTGACAACATACTACAAAAATTAATATTTTGTATATTATTGACTAAATATGTGACTAGTCTTGAAGTTGAGCTAAATTTAAATTTTTTTATTATTTAGATTGATTTATTTAAAATTGGTTTTTGTATCAATTATAAAATTTATATCAATTTTATAAAATTTATATAGATTATCAAATCAATATTAATTATAAAATTTATATCAATTAAGATTTATATCAATTATAACATTTATATCAATTAATGTGTTATGTATAGTTCCCGGGCCTCCTGCTGATGTGAGTGTAACAGCAACAGAACAAGAAACAATTATTGTTACTTGGAATCCACCACATACACCAAATGGCATCATCCGTAAGTACGAGATAAAGAGATCTCGTGTGTCTGTTGGAGACTCGAATGATGCAACAACCGACATCATTTACACGGTTGATGCTACAAAACGTTTTCTTGTCGTCACCAATGCACATGCCAACGAGATGTATGAGGTGATGGTACGTGCTGTTAATGATAGAGGAAACCGAGGAGAGGGAAGTCCTGCAATGCGAGTCACAGCAATATACGTTGGTGAGATTGGTTAATTTAGATTCACACACACACACACACACACACACACACACACACACACACACACACACACACACACACACACACACACACACACACACACACACACACACACACACACACACACACACACACACACACACACACACACTTCACTTCACTTCACTTCACGCTGCATTCATTCCAATGAGAAACGATGCAGGTCAAGGTCACCATAGGCTACATCGGAGGAGTGGATGTTCTCTGACAGCAGAAACGCTCGTGGTTGTGGAGGCCTTGTTGGCGGAATGTGTAGTGACAGTACTGACACTGACTAGTCAGGGACTGACCATGTTGCTGTCTCTGGTGGTTTACAAGGCCGGCATGGTTTACAGCAGTAAAACCACAACCATCAGAGCTGCAGTGTAAAGCAAGCTCTGATGCCGTTTGCCTTGCTTCGCGGCGATGTTTTGACTTAGACTTTGTAGTGAGCTTGGTTTTGAAGGCTGCTGTTTTCTGTTACACACACACACACACACACACACACACACACACACACACACACACACACACACACACACACACACACACACACACACACACACACACACACACACACACACACACACACACACACACACATACACACACACACGCTCGCGTGCACACACACACACATGCACACACACACATGCACACACACTTGCACGCACACACACACACTCGCGTGCACACACACACACACACACACACGCACACGCTCGCACGCACACTCGCACTCACACACACACACACACACACACACACACACACATGCTCGCGTGCACACACACACACACACACATGCTCGCGTGCACACACACACACACACACTCGCCCACACACACACACACACACACACACACACACACACACTCGCATGCACACTTGCACACACACACACACACGCACACACACACACACGCACACACACACACACACACACACACACACACACACACACACACACGCTCGCATGCACACACACACACACACACACACACACACACACACACACACACACACACACACACACACACACACACGCACGCACACAAGTTTGGTTACTAACTAATAGAGGACACTTTCATTATGTTGCTGTCTGATTTGCCAGATCCTGATGAGAGAGCTCCAACAAACGTGGAAATCTCGAATTTGACTTCAACCGGTTTTTTTGTCACGTGGCATGCACCCAACAATACTGACGGTCTAAGCAACTACACGATCATTGTTCGA
>NC_085094.1:7632769-7692769 GCF_963422355.1 Corticium candelabrum
AGACTATCCCTACATTTCAATTCATCTACACCCTTCCGTTTGTTCTATTACTCCAGGGTGACCTAAAGGAGTTTGTTCGCAAAGCCCGTCCAAGCGAACAAAACCCCATTCGTGGTCTCTCTCTCTTCCAACTGTTAGACATCTGCAGTCAGATCGCATGTGGAATGGCCTATCTTGCCTCCATCCATTTCGTTCATCGTGATATTGCCGCTCGTAACTGTCTGGTCGGAGGCGAAGACAATGAGTTGGTAGTCAAGGTCGCTGATTTTGGAATGGCCAAGGACGTTTACCAGACCGATTACTACAAGAAGAGAGGAGGCATTCTGCCCATTCGTTGGATGGCTCCAGAGGCAATCACAGATGGAAGGTAACATAGCATAGTTGATTGGTGTGTGTGTGTGTGTGTGTGTGTGTGTGTGTGTGTGTGTGTGTGTGTGTGTGTGTGTGTGTGTCACTATGTGTGTGTGTGTGCGTGTGCGTATGTGTCACTATGTGTGTGTGTCACTGTGTGTGTGTGTGTGTGTGTGTGTGTGTGTGTGTGTGTGTGTGTGTGTGTGTGTGTGTGTGTGTGTCACTATGTGTGTGTGTGTGTGTGTGTGTGTGTGTGTGTGTGTGTGTGTGTATGTGTCACTGTGTGTGTGTGTGTGTGTGCGTGTGTTTATGTGTGTGTGTGTCACATGTGTGTGTGTGTGTGTGTGTGTGCGTGTGTGTGTGTGTGTGTCACTGTGTGTGTGTGTGTGTGTGTGTGTGTGTGTGTGTGTGTGTGTGTGTGTCACTGTGTGTGTGTGTGTGTGTGTGTGTGTGTGTGTGTGTGTGTGTCACTGTGTGTGTGTGTGTGTGTGTGTGTGTGTGTGTGTGTGTGTGTGTGTGTGTTTATGTGTGTGTGTGTGTGTGTGTGTCACTGTGTGTGTGTGCGCGCGCGTGTGTGCAGGCACATGTGTGTGCACATTTTTTACAATATCAAATTTTTTAAACTGAAATTCTCCAGGCTTATTGTTGGTCATTTTCAGGGTTAGCAGATTAAATAGCTAATGTATTTATCACTTGGTTCGTTGCAGGCAGTAGGACACCACACAGTCTGTGCAGCCATGGCCACTTAGGTATTCATTGAATCAAGCTGTTGACTTTGGTCTGCATAACAAAAACTGCCACTTCCGGTCTTGGTGCTAGGTAATTAAATAAGTAATATATTTTTCATGGATGGTTATGGTCAGAATTTTAGTCAAAGTTTGGAAGCCATATCCACATGAACACACCGAAAACTGCGGCTAGTCATCAGGTAATTTTGTTAGTTGCACTGGTTTTCCGGCTAGACGAGGGCGTTACCCTGACCACGCCTATTTAATGCGGGCGATGCCACAGGTTTAAATTTTGCTCTTACAGTACTGTATTGTGTACATACATTAGGTAAGGAATTTCTGGTAATGATGAAGGTCATAGATATAGGACAGGTTTTAACAGTTAGCCATTATTTCAAAAAATGGAGATTCTTAACGCGCGTTAAAACCGAGACTTGTTAGCGCGCGCCAAGGAAAACTTGTTAACGCACGCTAAAACAGACTTATTAGCGTGCGCAAAGTGAAAACTTGTTAACGCGCGCTAACACGGTGACTTGATAGCGTGCGCTAGTCTTTAAATCTAAATTACGTTTATTTAGCGCGCATTAAGTTGGACCCTTAAATGTTTACTGCTGCTTGTACGTAGTGTAGTGAGTGGGTATTATTAAATTCTATTGATTGACAGGCACACCTTGTACTCTGATATTTGGTCGTTTGGCGTGTTGATGTGGGAAGTCTTCTCATTTGGCTATCAACCATACTTTGGTGTGGAGAACGATCGGGTGCTTGGTGGCGTTATCGGCGGCACGTTGTGTCTGCAGTGTCCTCCAGGTTGTCCGGCCGTCGTCTACACTCTTATGGGTCATTGCTGGCATAAGAAACCAGAAGGTAGAATCACAGCGGCAGAATTATCAAAAGAAATGCTTGAGCTCGTGCAGTTGTGCAAGAAAGATGGGAAGGAGAGTGTGCAAGCGATGCGTGCCGATCGTTACCAAACACTTACGAAGTATCAATCAACGGCAAACGGTGCATCGAAAATTCAAGGGACGACATCGGAAATTGACGTTGACGATGGTGGATACTTGAAGCCTGCAGACTGTGGCAAACAAAATGGAATGGATGTTGACTATGAGGGATACCTGAAGCCGACAGATGTTGGTAGACAAGATGGAATTGGTGACGGATATACGAAGGTGGATGAGTCAGAGGTGAGAGAAAATCAGTATGAGACAACTGTGAATGTGGGAGTGCCCCAATTGGATGCCAAAGTTGCTACAATGATGATGGATAAGGACGGGATGGCAAAACAAATGAGTTATGTTGACATGGCGGGGACATTACCGAGAGACGAAACGTGTGGGAGTCCGGATGTTTGGACGAACGCCGAAGGAATGAAGAAACAAGAGAGCTACATGGACATGGCTAACACACTGCCGAGAGACGCAAGACAAGAGACCAAGAAAGAAGCGTATGTGGACATGAACAGCAGCGCTCCAGCATTTGGTGAATACGACAGTCCGATTAACTGGCAACAACCCACCACACAACAGACATCTCGTGTTGCTCCACCAGCCGGCATATACGACAAGCCAGTTGATCTGCAAACCGGCATGCAGCAGTACGTTGACATGGGAGATGGTGGAGGATACGACATTCCGGCCAAACGGGAAATGTATGTTGATATGTCGGGCACGTTACCCCACATGGAGAGTTCGCAAGATGTCACACTCTCGGTCACTCTGGATGACTCTACTTCACCAGAGACAGCTTGTTAATATCAACATGAACGACTGCCAGTGATATCTGTGTGTGTTGCATGCATACTGTTTTGTTAGACTAGATTGTTGCTTAGCTTGTTGGTCAGCAGACAAGACATAGTAGAGCTGCTACTGTAGTAGTAGCTGTGATGACATTGACATCGTTTGCTGTATGTATGTTTGTCTGTCTGTTTGTAGTGGCTTTAATAGTTTATGATGATTTTGTCCGATTTTCCTCACAAGCGGACATGTTTAGTATCAACGTCTACATTTTATTCAAACTGTGTCGTGTATTTCACTCTCTTCGTCTCCTACTTTCTTGTTTGATAAGCTACGTGTTGTTCGATGTCAGAACACTACTAAAGACAACAAGAATAAAAGTAGTCCTACTGGAGCACGCGCATGCGCACCAACCTGTAGTCAGACCTTTGCCCATCCTCATACTTACGCAGGAAGCATGAGGACAGGGAGGGGTCTGGCTACTCAAGATAACGCAATACTAATAATGGGGCGGATCTTACCACGCGAGACAACATCCTGTTGTTCGTCTCTTGCGGTAACGCTTCGACACACGCTCCAATCTGATATCTAGACGTGTGGAGTTTTGATGTGGAAAGTGTAGTATATATATATATTATAACAGTCGTAAGCTACGTTCCAGATCGGCACAAGCTATCACACCCTATCAGTCTATGCTATGCTCAGACTCTAACGCAACAGCAATCCAACAAGTGCTAACAGTCACTTATCTAATTATCTAAGTATATGACACCCCAACCTACGCATGCTCACCAATCTATGTACCAGTCTACCACACTCCTCTCTCCTTAGCTTTGTCTATATCGGAGGGGTAACTGACGATTAACTCGAACTGGATAACGTCGATCAGTTCCACTTGATGTTCCCCTTACTTCCGCTGTAGCTCCCTCAGCAAGAGATGGTGTGGCTATTGTAACAGGTTCTCTGCTTGTTGTGCTTCTCTCACTGGACTAGTAGGTTCTGTTTGTCTTGTCTGTTCAAGTGTTGGTCGTGGATTAGAAGTAATATCTGGAGTTGTTTCAGTACCCACCTCATCTGATGTCTCTATGACAGCAGGCACACTCCTTTCATCTCGTCTCCTGATATGTTCGATATGAACATATCGGAGGTGATTGTTCACGTCCACCATGTAATTTGTTGGTCCCAAGCGCTGTAGGATGATTCCTGTCAGCCATTTCCCTCGGCCATCTCGACGTGTGTTGAGGACTGCCACTGTGTCTCCTGGGTTAAGATTTCTAACGTATTTTGTTGCTTCTTCGTATCTCTCACTCTGCCTGTCTCGAATTTGTCGTCCACTCTCTGGTCTTACTAATGTCAACCGTGTTCTCAGCTCACGTTTCATCAGTAGTTCTGATGGTGTCTTCCCAGTAGTAGTGTTTGGGGTTGTTCGATATTTCAACAACAGTAACGAAATCTGATGACTAATTGACCGATTTGGTGGCCTCATCTTCAGAGACTTCTTGAGCTCCTGCACGAACCGTTCTGCCTGCCCATTCGAAGCAGGGTGATACGGAGGTGTCCTTTGATGTCTAATCCCGTTCGTTCTCACGAAGTCTTGAAACTCTCTTGCCACGAATTGAGGCCCGTTATCTGAAACTAGCCTTTGAGGGATTCCATGGCAGCTGAATGACCTCCTAAGTGCTTCAATTGTCTGAGTCGTAGTGGCATGTATTCCGAGCTCGTGGACTTCCGGCCACTTGGTAAATGCATCAATTACCACAAGGTATTGCTTTCCCTTGAACTCTGCAAAATCCACATGAAGGCGAGTCCAGGGCGCATCTGGGTAGATCCATGGATGTGACATCACATGAGCCGGCTTATTCCGTATACTCTGACATGCTGTGCAAGTCTTCACTACCTCCTCTAGATCTTGGTCTAGTCTTGGCCACCACACGAAACTCCGTGTTAGAGATTTCATTCGACAGAGGCCAATATGACCTTCGTGAATCTCTTGTAACACTGTGCCTTGAAGCTTGGTTGGAATAATTACACGATTCCCCCACAGTAGACACCCGTCTTCAATTGTAAGCTCATCCGCTCGTCGTGCATACGGCAGTAACTGTGTACTTACATTAGGCTTCCATCCACGCAAAGTGTACTCGTAAACTTGTCGTAGTATGGAGTCTCGCTGCAGTTCCTTAGCAATGTCTTGCGCTGTAACAGGTAACTGCTCACAATGATCAACAGCATAGATTTTCTCATTAGGATCCACTACGTTGACTGGAATGGGTAGTCTCGAAAGTAGATCAGCTTCTTTGTTGCTCACTCCTGATGTGTATTCGAGGTTGTATTGATAAGCACTTAGGATTAGTGACCAACGCTGTAGTCGAGCCGCTGCTAGAGTAGGTACTCCCTCTTTCGGACCCAATATCTTCAACAGTGGTCGATGGTCAGTTACAAGTGTGAATGACCTTCCCACCAAATATTTATGAAATTGTCGCACTCCAAAGATGAGTGCTAACGCTTCTCGTTCCAATTGAGCATATCCTCTTTCTGCCGTGGTCAAGGTTCGTGAAGCAAAAGCGATTGGTTGCTCACTACCGTCTGACATTACATGTGTGAGACATGCTCCCACTCCATACGGTGAAGCATCGCAAGCAAGACGTACCGGTTTCTTCAAGTCATAATGCGTCAAGAAATCCGATTCCAACAAATTCTGTTTGGCTTGCCGGAAAGCCTTTGCTTGTTTTGCACCCCATTCCCACGATGTGTTCTTCTGCAGCAGACTATACAGTGGTTGTAGCATGGTTGAGAGGTTAGGCAAGAACCTTCCATAATAATTCAATAGGCCTAAGAATGCCCTTAGCTCGGTTGTGTTACTTGGCTCTGGAGCTTGTCGTATTGCTGCCAGCTTTTTCTCAGCCGGTCTAAGTCCATGCTCATCCACAACATAACCAAGGTACTCAACTCTAGTTTTCTTGAACTCACACTTTTCTCTTTTCAGACGAAGTCCCGCTTGACTCAGTCTTTCCAAGACTTGATGAAGACGTTCGTCATGTTGTTCTTCGGATTGGCCCACAATCAGAATGTCGTCTAAATAACAGGACACTCCTGGCATTCCCGTAAGAACGTTGTCCATCGCTCGCTGCCAAATTCCGGGTGCAGTCGAAATACCAAAGGGCATACGTGTGTACGCAAACAGGCCCTTGGCAGTGTTGATAGTCAAATACCTTTGGCTGCTTGCATCCACTCGCATCTGCATGTAAGCTTGTTTCATATCCAGACGTGTAAAGAACCGTCCTCCTGCTAACGATGCAAACAAGTCCTGTGCATTTGGCATTGGATAATTGTCCATCTCCAGGTAGGGGTTAATTGTTACCTTGTAATCGCCACAAATTCTGATAGAATTATCAGCCTTTCTCACAATGACGATAGGTGCTGCCCACTCACTGTTTTCCACTGGCTGTATAATGCCCTCTTCCTGAAGTCGATTAAGCTCCTCCTCTACCCTCTGTTGTAAGGCATAAGGCACTGGGCGTGGCCTATGGAACTGTGGCTTGGCATCTGCAGACAAAGTTATCTTGGCTTGATAGCCTTGCAAAGTACCTACTCCCTCTGCAAACAACTGAGGAAACTTCTCAGGTACATCAAAAACTCCACTATCAACTTTGAACAGAGAAGCCCAATCAAGCTTGAGGTTTGACAGCCAATCTCGTCCCAAGACTGCTGGCTTATCACTCACATCTACTACAATCAACCGCTCCATGGATTGTTGCATTCCATACTTGATTGGTACAACAGCTTCTCCCTTCACCTTCAATCGTTCACCACTATATGACTGAAGTTGGGCAGTGCTCTTCTTCAGCTGTACGTGGGATAGAACTTCACTATATATCTGGGTTGGTACAACACTCACTGAAGCTCCAGAGTCCACTTCCATCTCCACATTCCTGCCTGCCACCTCTATTGTCACCTTGACCCCGCCTCTACCAGACAAAGAACAAATGAGGCTTACATCTTCTGCATCTACTTGATATGTAGACTGAGTCTTCGGTTTCCTTTTTGTACGCCAATTGCCCTCCGTGCTATCTTTCGCGTTATCTCGTTGCTTCTTCCGACATGCTTTAGCGATATGGCCCTTCGTCTTGCAGAACAGACACGTGTAGTTTTTAAATCTACACTTGGTTGGGTCATGACCATGATCATTGCAACGATAACATGCCTTATCCAAAGCACGCAACGATCCCGATTGGCTGCGGCTGCTTGTGGTCGCTCTCTTGACAGCAAATGCCGTCTCCAATGTCCTGGAATGTCCACAAGCTGCCTGTCGTGTCGACTCCCCACGGAGGTGTTGTGTCTCCGCTCTGGCTGTCTCTGCAGCTTGTGCAATCCGCAGAGCCTTTTCCAGCGTTAGCTCTGCCTCGGCTAAAATCTTCTGCTGTATATTCTCGTGTAGCAACCCACAGACTAATTGATCGCGTAATGCAGTATTGAGCTGCTCACCGAAATCACAATGTTTGGCGAGGCGTCGCAGCTCCGAAACGTAAACAGCAATATTCTCGCCTTCCCGCTGCATTCGCTTATAAAAGCGAAAACGCTCTGCGATGACGATAATTCTCGGTTCATAGTGGTCCTGCAATAGCTTGAAGAGCGTATCCAACGACTTGTCTTGAGGAGCCGCCGGTCGTACCAAATTCTTTAGTAACGTGTACGTCGTTGTGCCCATCGACGTCAGAAGAACAGCTATCTTCTTGTCGTCGTCCGTGATTTCATTTGCCGTGCAATAGAGCAAGAATCGTTCTTTGTAGTCTTCGACATTATCTACGCCCGCGTTGAACTCGCAGAGTTTCCTGTGTCGAGCCGCCATCCTCGTCGCCAGTGTAGTATATATATATATTATAACAGTCGTAAGCTACGTTCCAGATCGGCACAAGCTATCACACCCTATCACAGGGGCGTAGCGTCCAGTCCGACCGGTCCGGCCATGGCCGGACCGGTTTTTGAAATATGCACTTTCGCCAGACGCTCAATGGCATCAACTTCCGTTTTAAGGGTATAGCCGATTAAATAAGTAATATATTTCTGCTCATGCAGTACTTTGTGCGTCGGCCTTGCGTTCTCCAGACGTCAGTTGAAGGTACTGTACAGGCTCGGAGACCCAGCCGATGCGAGGCTAAAGTTGTCCCGCCCATCTACTAGCGTGCGCTACATTGTCCAGCCCACTAGCGCGCGCTAGGCCGGACCGGTTTTCATTTACTTCCTACGCCCCTGTATCAGTCTATGCTATGCTCAGACTCTAACGCAACAGCAATCCAACAAGTGCTAACAGTCACTTATCTAATTATCTAAGTATATGACACCCCAACCTACGCATGCTCACCAATCTATGTACCAGTCTACCACAGAAAGTGTTCTAGTTTGGATATCAGCCAAACTTTAGTGTCGATAATGACAATTTGAGTGTTTGCGTAACCTCTCCCAATATAATGGCAGGTATATTAATTAACTAAGCAATCAAAGTTATAGATTAACCGCATTTATGAATTCAACCATCCCTTTCCACATACAACACACACTTTACTAGATGCTGCAATGTCACAGCAAATGGATGGATAACATACGGACCATTCATCATGCGTTCTTAGATCTCATCACCTTGTACCTTCACTCTCTCCCTCTCTCCCTGTCTCCATCTCTCCCTGTGTCCCTGTCTCCCTCTCTCCCTGTCTCCCTCTCTCCCTCTCTCCCTGTCTCCCTGTCTCCCTGTCTGTCTCTCTCCCTGTCTGCCTCTCTCCCTCCCCTCTCTTCCTCCCCTCCCTCCCCCTTCCCCCTTCCTCCCCCTTCCCCCTCCCTCCCCCTTCCCCCTCCCTCCCCTTTCTCCCCTCCCTCCCCTCCCTCCCCTCCTTCCCCTCCCTCCCCTCCCTCCCCTCCCTCCCCTCCCTCCTCTCCTCCCCCTTCCCCCTCCCTCCCCCTTCCTCCTCTCTCCCTTTTCCTCTCTCTCCCTTTTCCCCTCTCTCCCCCTCTATCCCCTGCTCTCCCCTCCCTCCCTCCCTCCCTCTCTCTCTCTCTCTCACACATACACACACACACACACACACACACACACACACACACACACACACACACACACACACACACTATGGTAGATTTATTGTCTAGAAAATTTGACTGATGATGCCCGTACAACTTCTCTATCTGCCGAGGATCTTGATGCAGCAATTGAGGAAATGGTTCAGCTGAGAAAGACAATAGATGTAGACGTCAAGAAAAACATATCAGTGGCACAGCAACGTCAGAAAGCTCAGTATGATGCCAGACACAGAAAAGGCGATTACAAAAAGTAATGTTTTTACTCTTTCAAGACTATGCAATCCCACCAAGTTTTGTTGTGGATCTATGTATGTAAGGTTGGAGACATGGTACTTCTAAGAAATATGAAGAAACTCTCTCGCCAAGGAAGCAAAGCAGAAGAAGCATGGTCAGGACCATACGAAATCACTGAGAAGGCTGGCAACCATACCTATTATTTGAATCGGAGTGGTAATGTTAATGCCAACAAGACCCTCCACTGCTCTACAAGACTCAAACCATATAATGTATGACAGCAATCATGTAGAAGGAGTGTTAAAACAGAAGACAGACACCAAGACTCGGTAAGTTTGTTTACACTTGTCTGGTTGTGATTTTGATCTTAATTCAAGCATTTCAGTCAGTTGACAGGCCTATTCCAGTTTGCTACAAACGTCGAATGCAACAGAATCCTTAGATAAGGCTTCACCGCTACCTTGTGGAAAAGGTACATTAGACAATATCTCACAATGATTCTTCTATCAGATTTCTATTAGATTACAATTGTTCTGCTTATATTGCTGCAGTTAGAATTTTAGCTTTGTACCTTACATGTGTTTCAGATGATCATAAAGCAAAAGCACCAAAGAGCTACGTTAAAGTCACGTTAGGGTGCAATCTTCAATGGAGCCATCCTTCTGAAGACCTGTTGGACCAAGAACGATTGCAGTGCCGCTTGGCCTCCCAGGGATTCAGAGCATGCGATGTTCTTGGAGATGGCAATTGTCAGTTCAGGGCTGTTGCACACCAGATCTATGGCAGTGAGACATACCACACTTCTGTTAGAAAACAAGCAGTTGACTTTATAGCAAAGTGTCATGGCAGGTACCATATGATTTAAAATACTAGCTGCTGTGAGATAGCAAACTCAATTGCACACAAATTATTTTTTAGATATGAACCGTTTATGACAGTGCCTTACAGCAATTATGTGGAAGAGATGGCTGCAACTGCTTGGGGAGATCACCTAACGCTTGACTCCATAGCGAATGTCTATAACGTAAGAATATGGTGCATTGAGTCTGCATCCCAATATGAATGCGTGATGGTGGCTCCCCAAAGAGAACTTCCAACAACAGGTGACATATATCTTGGCCACCTCGCAGAAAAGCACTACATATCAGTAGTACCGACTCATGTATATATTAGGTATGGCCTTATATAACACAGAAATTGGATCAATCTTAGATCTTTCAGGAACCCAACGGGTGTGAACCACAACATTCTATTCCCAGTAGGCTGGCAGTTGTTGATAGATTTTTGATCGTTTTAATTCTCAGGCATGTTTGTCTTCTAATTTCTTGCAGGCCCATTGCCCTTGCCTCTTGTCATGGACCATTCATACTTCATAGCAGCTCTGTTTGATCTATTTTTAGACCATTCATACTGTGCAGCAGGTGCATCTTTGTCAACTAAACATCGGTCAGTTGCAATTTTCAAGAAACAAATCCCTCTGCAAGAGAGTGGAGAAGGACCAGAGTGGCTTTTTTTAGTAGAGAAGATGAATTCCTGGTACATACTTAAATAATCAAGACATGATTGCTGTTGAGTAGAATAGTCGACTACTGTAGGTGAATGAAGTATGGACAAGTGAAAGGCCAGATATGGTAGTGGGATATTGTTGTGATGGTCAAGAACTGACTGTACGTGACTTGAGCACTCTAAAAGACAGTAATTGGCTCAATAGTCAGGTGTGTGCTTTAAATCAGTTGAATATACACATAGTTATGTATAGTACAGTTTCTTTGTTATCAGGTTGTCAATTCATTCATGCAAAACATTGCAATGGAATTGAACAATCAAGTATAGTTAGTAAACTAATAAAAAATGAGTTAGGTTAGAGCTGATTGAGTTTAGGGGTATAACGTATTCGCATACAATTCCTTCCTGTACACGAAACTGGTTACGCATGGACGAAAGCCACTGGATCACACATAGAAATGGAAGAAGGTGTTTTGCTTGGAATTGAGTGTAACACGATGAGCAGATAATGGAATAATTACATGGCAAATTTTTATATCCCTACTGAACCTTCCTTTTTTCTAGAATGTCAACTTAGTTCAATATCACACAGTGGCAATACCTATCCATCTTCCAGGCCATTGGACTGTTATGGTAGCCGTGCTCCTGACTGCAACAATGCAATCAAATGTAACTGCACATTTCTTTTATTCGGATAGGTTTTGGACACAGTTCACAAGGAAATGAGATACCTAGATTCTCTGAATCCAAGTGAAAGGGATATATGTGTTGTAGCTCATATTCAGTAAAATATTGTCAATTTAAAAATAAAATCGCTATCACTGACAAGCCTATTGATTTACAGAAAGTTTATCAAACATGAAGGTCAGAGATTTTGTGTGACAGCGACAGAAAACTAGCCTTGTATTGTTGGAAGTGACATACTGGTATGGTGACTTAATTAGAAAATGAATTTGTAACAATTGCTGATTTTACTTGTGCCTTTTGACAGAATTTTCCTCGACAAACTAATGGGTCAGACTGTTGAGTGTTTATTTGCTTGGTATGACATCATGGTAGCTATTGGTGCTTTTCATCATCGTTCTGTTACTGCATCATGCTCCATATGAAATGCTAAAATTACCGTACAACTACACCCAAGTACAGTATATAGTTCATTCTCATGGCAAGCTTAAATAATTTGCTCCTTATAGTCACAGATGGCATCAGCCAGGGCATGGATTGCCTTGACATTTTGCAAGAACAAGAAAATGTAAGATAAGAGCCTGATCGAGAATATTCAAGTACATTGTAATACAGCTAACATCGGATCAATTTTAGGCCACAGAAACATCTAGTCACTACAACTGATGACAGTGATTATACCTGTGCTAATGACAGTAAATGTAACGATGATGTGCAGGAAGATGATGCATAATGCACTAAAGACTTTTACATAGATGTTATTTGTACTTATAAGGGGCAGAAATGAAATGACATCCAATCAGATATAAAACATTTTGGATGTCATTTAATTAATTAATAAATTTGAAATAAAAAACGTATTTTGTACTTTGGATAATGTACAAATAGTTGAGGAACGTATAAGTGCTATCAAAGATACTGATACCTATAGTCGAAGGTGCAACATCATTCATAAAGTAGAAGTGATTGAACTGCTAACTGTATTATTTGCTCTGCCAATATAGTCGTGAAATACATACTGCCATACAAACTGACAGTAAAAAGGAAGAAGAGTCACAGTCAGAAAAGGAATTATATAGTAAATCGAGCAGAAGCACTGCATGTGTGTTCATGTGTGGATGTTCGAATATTGTTGTCCGAATATTGTTGTCGCAAAGAGGTCTAAAGTGTACACTCTTTATTTGTAAACACAAATCTCAATAAAACTGTTCTTGCAGCCATTAATTGCACTACAAAGGAAATGGAGAAAACACTAAAAAATTGGAGTCAACAGGTGTCATCCAGACATTGTTGGATGTGTGCCCCACCCAACAATCACCCAACATTTCTCAAAGAGTGATCATCGAGGAGAGCACAAGGCAGTGGCGGCACTTCACTATTGGAGCAAAGTTTCCATGGCCTATTATTATAAACGTACTAAATTATTTTTAAAAACGGTACTTTTCAAACCCCAGTAGTGCAAGGTACATGGACCCAAAAAGACATTGACAATTTCAGTGAATTTATGGGAAAACCAGGAGACTGGATTTATTGTGTCAAATTAAGACATGCTGTCTTCCATGTCTTGGCCTACCATCATTTAGGCACTTGGGCAACAGATGACATTGCAGCCAAGTTGAAACCGAGTCATCCCTAAAATCAACCATCACAGACAATGCTTTGTGTGGTAGACTGACAACGGTGTGAGTCAATGTAGCTATATGGTGGTGAAGTAGATACTGTAATGAAAACGTGTGACATGTGTCACATGCAACCACTCTACACAACACGTACGTGTCCTGGGAAAAACTAAAACTTGTTCTAGCAGGGGAGACCTACCACTACACTATATTTGCCTTGATACTACATGTACATAAACGTGATCACATGATAGTTACGCTCTAATTAATTCACTTGCATAGCTATCCGTTCAGCCATTTTACCTTATATCGACAGTACACCTACAGTAGTAAACGATTTTGGACAAGAAATGGCAACATTGGAGAGTTCAAGACTTGAACTTTGACAGCCACTAGTGACCTGTGCATCAGCTCGTTGATTAACTTCACTCTTGTCTGAGTCTTTCGCCCTAAAATATCATATTCGACACTATCTACACAGACAAACGGACGAGCAGACTAAACTACGCTTACATTTTAGTCTGTCGAACAATAAGAGCGCGCGCTAATGCGCGGACCAAAATATCGCCGACGGACCTAATCCGCTGCTGCGCTAGGACCTAATCCGCGAAGAGAAGTGATTCCAGAGATCCGCGGTGCGCTAGCGCAGAATGCCTTCCGGTATGTAACGTGGTGCGTCCGTATTCCAGGCGTACACGTTAAGAAGTCTCTATTACAATCAACACACTACGTTTATATAGTACGCTAATTGAGTTACCCCATACATCCCTTTTTCTTTATGGAAAAGAAAAAAACAAAAAATTAATTGCTCTTCTAATGCAAGCATTTGCTCCCATGTGTGAACGGGTTGCTGTAAAACGCAGACTGCAGACTGCAGACTACGGAATGGGGACTTGCAGACTACGGAGTGGGGACTTTGGCGGTTTCAAAGGCATGCGCACATTCTTATAAACATACCTTCACGTGCTGATGTCTCCGGCCTTGCCTCGTGACATCGTCATGTTCAGTGTAACAGCACGGCTAAGCCTCTTCGAAGTTGCTTCTATCACCATCTGTGCGAGCACGTACGTCGTCTTGATCTACGTCGATCACATGCGCGACAACTAGATAGTGCATGAAACCAGGCGACCAACGCACTAGACAGCCTAGTGTTTCTCCAAGAGAGTCTGTTTGTAAAATGTTTCTGTTCATATTGTGTGTAGTGAAGCGATAGTTGGAAGCACGAGTTGAAGAATGGACGATAGGGCGGTCTACTTGAAAGAAAGGCGGTGACGTGTTGTCTTTGTCATATTTATCTTTGTGCTTCCGTCTTCGGTCTCTAGATGCTAGGAGATAAAGCGGGTACTTGCTTTCGACCAACGTATGTTGCAGCGCATTGCAGTCGACTAGCTAGAGGAGATATATTTACGGATTCAGATAGGCTCTCTAGTGCGCAGTATCAGACAATGAAGCTGCACTAAATTGCTAGGACAGTGAAGATCACGGAAATTGCTGCATCTTGGTTCTTCAATGTAAGAATGGTGCGGGAAGCGCATTGCCAATATGCAAAGTACTGGCGGCCTCATTAGGTGTGGGAATGTACTTGTACGCGCGTAGGTGTTCATTGTGTATAAATTCTAGCCAGTGTTTGGAACTGTTTTTTAATCCTTTTAACTAGTATAACAGAAAAGTGTGTGTTTGAATGGTATTAATTAATTAGGCTAGCACTTATTATGTAAACAGTTCTTTTGATAACAGCAAGCAAAAAATTGACAAAATTGTATTGTGGCATGTCCTGAACTGTTCTTAGCTGTTTCTTTACGCTAAAATGATCCTATGATTAATGAGTCTGCCCAACAATTGAAAACAAAATGTTTTTCTAACTAAATCTTTTAGCAGTTTTTTTATTAATTAAGCTACATGTCAACACCCAAGATAACTTTAAGAGCTCTTTGTGGCTTGCAAGAAATCGTTTATGATCTTCCTCTGATATTTCAACATCTTGAGAATTGAAGTTCTTGTTTTTTTGTTGAATGCAAGCAATGGATAAATGATAATGGGTGACTTCCTTTTTAATGGAGAATCTCAATGTTCCCTCTGTAGTGGGGGTACAATCTATACTCGTTGCAAGTGAAGACCATGTCATTGGGTGGAGGAGATACATGAGGTGGATCATGAATGGAACCTCCGCAGCCATAGCATTTCTTTACCCATGTACCTTTCAACCATTTTAGTTTGTAAGGGAGACAGTCTTCTCGTGATTGGGAAGAATTTTCTGGTCGGGACTTCTTGGCTGCCCTGGGATGTTGGCACTTGGCTGTCTATAGCTAGACGTCATGCTCTCAGTTTTTCTGGGGGAACAGGTGCGTTTCCTTTTTTTCTCCTGATGTCCTGGCTTTTTCCCTATCTGTTTGGGTGCCCCTTGGCAGGAGCATTCCATAAGGTCGCTTGATCATGCACTCATATGAAAATTTGACAGTAATTCCCAAATTTGGCAGGTATACGCAGCTGTAGAAATTGCGTGAGCACACAAATTGCGTTCACGGTAAGCTTGACAGCCGCACACAAATTTACCTGTTCCTGGCATTTTGACAAGATGAGGGTGTGATGTGGTAAGGCTATAATCACCATTTTCCCACCGGAATTACCTGGAGCATCTACAATACTGTTTGGTGTGTTAATTAAGTATTTTCTGCGCGTTTCTCCATGAACCGGCATAAGTGAGTGGGCAGTCCTGTGTCTTCAAACTTGGGCAGTTCTCTTGTGCTGTCGTTTTCCGAAGAGTGCTTCTGTTGGACACTTGGGCCATGGGCATCTTCACAGACTTTTGAGCTGGTGGAGTAACACGTTGTAACCATGCACATGCAACGTACGCTACAGCCCAAGCGTTGTAATTTTCCTCACGCACGCGTGTAACAAAACAGCACTAATGAATATCAGGGAACGTCCAAAGCCGCGGCAACACTGGCAAAGTCTAGAAAAACTCGTTGCAAGTGAGACTTTGTCTCCAATGGCACAAGTACGTAGCGTTCATTCAAATTATTGAATCTATAGTTCGGATGAAGACATGATATATTTACACAAAGGCGCGCGCGCGCGCGCACGCACGCACGCACGCACGCACGCACACACACACACACACACACACACACAATATGTATAGTCCACTAACCACCAAGTCGGTTTTCAGCTACTTGGTACATAACTAATATACAGAACAAGTAAACGCACATATAGTATAGATACACTATGTGAGTAAAAGATAAACACCGCCTAATCCCTGTTCTGTTCATCAATCCAAGCTAGATATCATGAGTTTAAAAATTCCACACCTGATCCAGCCACAGTCAAGTAAAGAAAGTGCTCCAATTAATAGTAGATGTGCTTTGGTATGTGACTTTGTTTTGCCCACATCCCCCAGATGAGCTAAAAGTTGTATGAAATCGACTCCCCTAGGAAGATTAGAAGGCACACGAGTCAGCTCAATCAGCAACTGCCATCTGCAGCAGTACATCAATAAATTGCAGAAACAAGACATGAGCCTACACGAATAACCGGCAAGGTCAAAGTTAGACAGAGTTGATCAAACTGTGGAATTCGTATGAAAAAATCAAACTCCATTGATACAGCATTATCTGTACATCTATACTTACTGAAGCATGACTTACGCAGTTGTGTACAGTACCTTCAGTTAGTATTGAATACAGCAAATGTCAAACCAATTAACATATCATTGTCATCATTATTAGTTATTGCAATGGGATATGCTTACTTTACCTGCATGACCAAGCTAGATCTACCTCTAGATCATATCTAGAAATATAACCAGTCAAAATGTTAGTTTAGCCTACCTCAGATGGATGTGATCGTCTCCAAGGCAAAAGAAATTTTCGCCTTGTCAGCAAGTTTCGTGATCTTCACACTGTCCTGGCAACGCAGCTTCATTGTCTGATACTGCGCACTAGAGAGCCTACCTGAATCCATACATATATCTCCTCTAGTCGACTGCGATGCGCTGCAACATACGTTGATCGAAAGCAAGTACCCGCTTTATCTCCTAGCATCTAAAGACCGAAGACGGAAGCACAAAGATAAATATGACAGAGACAACACGTCACCGCCTTTCTTTCAAGTAGACTGCCGCTATCGTCCATTCTTCAACTCGTGCTTCCAACTGTCGCTTCACCACACAATATATGAACAGAAACATTTACAAACAGACTCTGATGGAGAAACACTACAATGGTCGCCTAGTTTCATGCACTATCTAGTTGTCGCGCATGCGATCGACGTAGATCAAGACGACGTACGTGCTCGCACAGATGGAGATAGAAGCAGCTTCGAAGAGGCTTAGCCGTGCTGTTTCACTGAACATGACGATGTCATGAGGCAAGGCCGGAAACATCAGCACGTGAAGGTATGTTTATAAGAATGTGCGCATGTCTTTGAAACCGCCAAAGTCCCCATTCCGTAGTCTGCAGTCGCAGTCTGCGTAGTCTGCAGTCTGCGTTTTACAGCAACCCTGTGTGAACTGTGTATTCGTCCTAGAGCAAATTTTCGAGCTGCTTGTGGTACCACTAGTGTATTTCCTTTCAAAACCATTTCTTGCTGCACAGTCAATTCATCCCGAATGTCGTAATATGGTGTAATGTACGATGGAAGACCATACTTCGTGTCTGGCCATCCTTGTATGATGTATTGCTGTAGTTCTTGTAAGCTCTGATCTTCTTGAGTAGCGTTTTGAATGGTTTGTAGTGTAGTGCTTGCCACCAGCAAGTGATTGATCATGTTGACCTGCTCCAGTTCTTTCTCCCAATCACTTTGCTGCTGCATGTTCTCTGTCTTGTTTGCGTTAACATCATATGCTAGGTATGCTCGCGACAAAGTATCTGCCAGATATAACTCTTTACATGGACGATACTAAATGTCAATTGAATACTTCTGTAATCGCGTAAGCATTCTCAGCAAACGCTTTGGCGCAGATTGCAATGGTTTCTTGTGTATGGTAACAAGAGGCTTGTGATCCGATTCAATTGTGATGTCGCGTCCATAGGTGTAGGTATGAAATACAATTGCCAACATTTCCTTCTCAATCTGAGCGTACTGCTTCTCAGTTTCAGTCAACGCTCTGCTTGCATATGCTATCGGACCTCTACTTTGCATAAGCACAGCATCCAGTCCTGTCTGAGAGGCGTCACATTGGATTGTAGTTGGCAACTTTCCATCAAAGTATTGTAAGACAGGTGTCTGTGTGACTGCTGCTTTAATCTTGTCAAACGCTTGTTGATGCTCTTCATTCCATTGCCACCGAATGCTCTGTTTCGTTAGTTGTCTCAATGGTTCACATAGGTCCGAGAGGTGACCTAAGAATCGTGATAAATAGCCAGTCATTCCAATGAAACGACGTATTCCTGCAACATTCGTAGGCCTTGGCATCTTTTGGATCGCTTCTATTTTTGCGGAATCTGACAGTAGCCCATCTGACGAGAGTACATGTCCCATGTATTTCACTTTCTGTGTTGCTATTTGACATTTCCCTCCATTGAGCTTGATGCCTTTCTCCTGACATCTATCCAGTAATGCTGTCGAGTTCTTGTCATGATCCTCTCGAACAATAGCTTCTGTAGATCCCTTGCCAATTATCAAAATGTCATCTTCTACCGTATACACACCACGAATTCCTTGAATAGCTGCATTCAATCGCTCCTGGAATATCTCTGGTGCTGTAGATACGCCAAATGGTAGCCTCTTTCAACGATATTTTCCAAAGGGTGTACCAAATGCGGTAAGCTTACTACTTTGATCATCAAGACTTATATGCCAGAATCCATTCCTCACGTCTACCACACTGAATATTCTTGCTTCTGCTAGTTCTGGTAACAGGTCTTCTAAAGTAGGCATGAGATGTTGACTTCGAAGAAGAGCTCTGTTGAGAGGTATAGGATCGATGCATACTCTAATCTTGCCATTTGGTTTCTTTACCGTGACTAGACTGGAAATCCAATCTGTCGGCTGCTCTTCTTTTGCTATAACTCCCATTTCTTCCATTCGTTGTAGCTCCTTCTGCAGCTGCTCTTTGATAGCTATAGGCACTCTCCTAACTGGTTGTTTTGTAGGCATGATGGTCTCATCCACCATCAGATGTACCTTGCCTGCTAATCGTCTCAGTTCTCCTCGGAAGACCAATGGATATTTCTGCATCACACTCTCTTTTGGCATTGGTTTCGTCTTGTGCCTTTGTTGCTTTTGCTGAGTGGTGATAGCTTGCACAGTCTCCATATTCAGCTGTCTAGGGCCCATTTCTTGCGCTGAGGAAGCTCCAATAATCGACTCTGTTCCAGCGTTTTTTTGGTGCGTGACCATTTCGTCCATTCCATTTTCAATTCTCGGCAATAATTGAATATTGAATTAGAAATTGAAAATTGCCTAGAAGTTGCTTGTAATTTCAATATTCAATTTTATTGAAAATTAAAAATTTATTGATCGACGGACTATAATTATTTACGGATTAAATGAATATTGAAAACACACTTAATTTTTAACCAATTTCCTTTTTCAATGCAATGGAATATTGAAATTACAAGCACTTTAGTTCAATTTTCAATATTAAATTCAATATTCAATTTAATCTAAAAATTAAATGTTAAATTTTGAATTTGCGTGGCCAATTCGTCCATTCCATTTTAATTTTCGATACAAATTGAAAATTGAATGTCAAATTAAAATTGACTGGCGTTGCTTGCTCTTACAATATTCCATTAGATTGAAAATAGAAATTGATTGAAGACCAATTGTCATTTCAATATTCATTTACTTTGCAAATAGATTCAATCTTTTCATCCGTCCAATTTTCGTAAATTATGAATATTAAAATATAGCCTCCGACGCAATTTTCTTTCTCCGTACTAAATGTAAATAGAAAGTTACCCGCAGCTGCTAGCGAGAGCGATATCTCATAAACGGCATAATGACACCGCGCGGGCGGTCGCCGGTGACTTCAATATTCAATTCTATTGAAAGACGAAAGTTGCGTCCTAGCTTAGCCACGCCCAGCCACGCGTGGCACGCATGCAATGTAATGCAATTAAGAGATGATGGGAAAGCCTCGACAGGCACGCGACCGACCTTTCACCACAAGTCGGTAAGCATTTATTTGCACCTGGCTCTCGTCAACCGTTAAGTTTAGGCGTGAGACATTCCTTGCGGCGATGAGCGAGGGAAGCCCGTTGCATGGAGGCACCAGAGGCGTCGCTCAATAGGGGCCTGGGTGGGCCATGGCCCCCCAATATTAGTAGACGTGGCCGTCTAGACAATTGACAATGTCTAGTGATATGTTACTGCTTAGTAGCCAACTCCGCATTCTACTGAAATGGAACTGTTACAAAATGTGTTAGACATGTAGGTTTTATTTCATATCGTACAATGCCTCGAAGTTCCGTACAAAATTTAGCGTGCGTTACGCAGTAGTCATGTCTTCGGAACCCGGAAAGGCAGCGGAGAAACGGAAGGGTCAAAAGCTGTTAACCAGCTTCATGAAGTAGTTTCTTTCCGTGTGGTGATGATTCAGTCAGTTTCGGAATATGTATTTCTTGCTAGACGCCGTTCTACTCCTGCTGGTGTTGCGTCAAGTTCAAGGTTGTCTAGGCTTTGAAGCCAGATTGGTGGTTCAGCTGAAAGGTTTAGTGTTGTCGCGAATGAACTTTCCACTGCATCAGAATTGCCATTAGAGTCTTCCCTTCATCTTTCCAGTACTTCCGAAACACTTCCAGTCTGTCTTGCTGACCGTGACCCAGCGAGGGGTCCTCAAAACGTCGTAGTCAACAATGGCCCGTACCAACCCCTTGGGAATGACTTGCAGTTGGGGGAATTTCCTAAGCGTACATTTGGCCAGAGACTGAGATCATTTCAGGAGCACTGGTTTACCAAGTTCTTGTGGTTGGAGTACAGTCCGGGCATTGATGCTGCGTTTTGCTTTCCTTGCCGGCTTACAGTCAGTGTTGGATTAGACAAGCATGGAAAGCCTGATCAGGCTTTCATAAGCAGAGGATTCAAGAACTGGAAGTCAGCTGTAAGTGATTTTAGAGATCACGAAACGTCACTCAGTCATACGTCAGGTATGGGTGTGTGGCAAAGTTTGAAACAGTTGGACGTGAAAGGAAGTTCTGTTGCTCAACAAATGAGTTCCGGTTATCAAGCTCAAATCCTTCTCAACAGAAGTAATGTCAAAAAGATATTTGAAGCCATCCTTTTCCTAGGGCGTCAAGGCCTTCCATTGAGAGGTCATGATGAAACAGATCAGTCACTGAACAGAGGAAATTTCCTGGAGCTACTTGAGCTAATGTCCAGAGGTAGCCCAGATCTGAAGCGTCACTTACAGGGAAGAACTCACTACACCAGTCCGTCAAGTCAGAATGCGATGATAAGTCTAATTGGAGACGTCAATCACGTGCAGTTAATATTAAGTCTAATTCTGTGCACTCCAGTGACATCTGCAAATGCAGAGAGATCGTTCTCTGCACTGAAAAGACTGAAAACTTGGCTAAGAACTCGAATGTCGGATGATCGGCTCCTCTCACTAGCACTCATGTCTTTTGAAAAGGAACTTACAGCAGATCTAGAAGCCAACGTCGAGGACTTAGTGTTGCAATTGGCTGATATTACTGACCAGCGTATGCCTTTAGTGTAACCCAATTAAATACATTATCACGAATATGACAACTCATCCCTCTGTATCTACCAATGTTGCTTCTCTGTGTATTGTGATACACACGCGCGCGCGCGCAAGCACGCACGCACGCACACACACACACACACACACACACACACACACACACACACACACACACACACACACACACGAGGCCAGTTTAGTTGAATGATTAGCACTCTCGAACGCGGGGCACGATAAGAAGCCTTGCTCTTCCAGCGTGGCGATAATCCTAGCGCTGCCCCCCCCCCCAATTTTGGACGTCCAGCGACGCCTCTGATGTCATGCACAGGAAAAAATTTACCTGTTCTCTTTTCCGTTTTGCAGACGATCTAATATCATAATCACGTTTTACCAGTTTTCTTTTTTTGACTTTCTGTTTAACAACAACAAGGAACATTTCTGATCAGGTATGGAACACAGAAACACAATGCACAATGTATGAACTTTCGGAGAATAGCTGCTGATAAAGACACATTTTAGTGCTCAAATATGCTACTTGTAGATCACGCTCCTGTACCTTGATCTGTCGGGATCTGTTGTGCCTTCAATAGAAAAGGGTACTTTTCCTGGCCTGAACGATAGCTTGCATAAGCAGATTAGTGATAATCATATATCCAAATAGATACAGTGTGTATCTGAATATATTTTATTGCAGTGTTGATACCGTTAAAGAGTCATTAGCTGTAAGGTGTTCGTCTGGTGAACAACGTTTACTTTTCGTATCTGATTTCTAAAATCATACAAAAATTACAATTTAGTAACAGTTAAAAATCGTGTCTTTCAAACCCTGCATTTCTCAATTCAATCAATTACTTGATGAATTGTTGTTTCTGTCTCTATAGTGCAGTCACTAGAATGTGTATCCTCATCATGGTCGTTTTCAAATAGTTCATCTTTCTGTTCTCTCCTGGATATAGTACATGTATTGTATCAGTAAATTGTATTTTTTAGATCTATAAATTGTACGCGTACCTTTCAACGGCCTCTGTTAGAACAATTCGATGTAATAGCCACATCCTCATGTCGTTGGGATTGGTCTAAAAATTAATAAAGTCGACGTAATGGACTCAGTTGATGTTTATACCACTCCAAATCTGCCATACGTTGTTGGCTACACAAGGATTGTCCACAGCTGCTGAAAGCATGTTCTGTAACAACAAGTATATACATTTACTTTTGGAATTAGTAGACGAGTTTATACAGACTTACCACACAAGTCCATATTCCACAATTAAATGGATCGGTTTGTTGCGGGTAATTCTAGATGCATAAAAATTTCTTCTGCTTAACTACGATAGTACTAATACATCCAATTTTACTTAAGATATTGGGTATATCAACGACCAGTCGGATACATCTAGAGTCGATCCATTGACTAAACGGTACACATCCGTAATCCACAGCCTGTTAAATACAAAAAACGTCGTTAAAATTAAGTGACTTCGTCGACTCTATACTCCAGCATGCACACAATTGTAAGTAGCTATAGGAAAGACTAAATCACTTTACTTTAAGTCGAAAACAACATGTTGGTGCTTCTTTCCGAGAGAGTCAAAGACAAGAAAGGCTTGATGAAATATATCTATAATCTTAATTCATTGAAGAAATACAAATGAATACAAAACTTAGTAAACAAATACATTCATCGCTTACAACTTCTATCCAATGATTAGTTAAGTAAACTGGAATGGCAGGAAGCTCATAATGAAAAACATTTACCTAAAAAAGCAACACATGAACAGTTTCTACATTGGCTCGCTATGTATTGTGATAAATTACCTTTTTTATTCATTGGAAAGCAGCTATTCCGCGCTTGCGAAAAATAGGGAGTACAAAGCTAGAAAGGCTTAGGATTCGTCTTGGTCTCTAGTATTATCATATCCGGTAAATAGACGTAGTTCAGTGATAGCATTTTTCGCCTGCGTTACTTACCATGTCATTAACATAGTCTTGAAAATCCTTGTGGATGTAATTTATTACCTATGCAATTAGAAACTCCATCACAAGTAACATCAAGTAGTTGGTGGCTAGTATGTTAAAGTAATAATTTAATGTAGTAATCTTGACTGTCGTATTATTATTGTCGCAACATGTGCATGCACAACTGATGACCAGCTTACAGTGTCGCTCAAACGGCCAAGTTTTCTGAGGGCATCCAAGTCGCCCTTCGTTAGTATCTCTTTTCCAATCTTTGCCATTGTTGCATGGCTATCGCCACTAGATGCCTTGATATACTCACTAACCTGAAATAGTCGATATCATATCAAGATTATTGAAAACTAGCGAACTGTATCTCTACAAGACCTGTGCTTCTATTGCTGGCCAAACAACAAATAGGTCACTTCTGCTGTCCTGATAGTCTAGAAGATATCCTGTATTATCAGCTAGTAACTCATGAGGCAGTTGTATCATAGTCCTTACCATATGCTCTGTATCGATGATCATATTTCCATGCTTGATGATGGCAATCTCGTCCAGTACTCTGAAAGCGAAGGTAAATAAAGATGTATTAACTAATCAGAGGTTATATAACCACTAACAGTGTTGCTCTTGTAGTCGATTTTTGTATCCTTCCGATATCGTTAGCTATTTCACGAACAGCAGCTACAAAGAAATTGCACAAATAGTTGTAGACATCGAGTCGACTGTATACTTTGCCTATACTAGTATACGTAGTTGCTCAATTAAAGCTTGCTGTTGCATGTCGAAAACGTAGAGAGATAAATATGCATACCAGGATTTTCTTTCATAGCTGTAAACGACAAAGGTACTTGAGAATCTGGACTGTGCAACAACCGTAGTTCGAACAGAGACAAAGCACTATCGTTTACATCCGTGTAGTTAGCATTTCCCGGAGTCACCGCAACAAAGAAGACGGTCAGCTGACAATTTATTTATGAAGAGTTGCAAACAGCGATATAACTTTTAATTTATTAATAAATTTGGCAATTAATAATAAATTATATACATAAACTTATTACCTTTTCTTCTCAACAGAGAACAGTTCCTTTTTACAATTGCTCCAATTTTTCATAATGTTTTTAAATTGATAGGTAAACGACAACACACAGGATACCGTTAATTAATTACATTGTAATCGTCAGCGAATAAATTTATTAATTCGTGCCAATGGGTTCCGAGCTGTAAAAATTCATGGAAACTTGATTCGATATGTCTAGCGTCCAGCGTTTTGTCGTATCTTACGTGAAGAAGAATAATTATAAACTATGTCCGAAAATCTGGTTCGAACGAATTCGTCTGAATGGGATTTCGACATTTACGATCCAGAGCTGTACCGAATGAGTTGCTTCTATTGTAAAATGTAGTACCATAAATTAATTAATAAATGCAGCCATTGCATTTTCAGCATCGGCACGGCAGACGTAAGACGAGAACAACGGCGAATCGTCAAAAGGCGCGAGTACGGTCTGGTCGACAAGGACAACAGAATCTTACCTTGCGTTTCTTGACGTCTCCAAGCTTCAATGGCCATCGTGACAGCAATTTCGTGATTTGATACGTTTAGTGTCTAACGTTTTGTCGTGTTTTGCGCGCAAAAGATCACGCTAGATAGCAAATCCCGTTCGAACGAATTCGTCTGAACGGGATTTCGACATTTCCAACCGATCCAGAGCTGTTTGAAAGTACTGAATGGGTTGCTTCTATTGTGAAAAGTAGTGCCATTGCAATTTCAGCATCGGCAGACGTAAGACGTGAACATGAAAGCGTCGAATCTACCCGTCGAGATGCGCGAGTACGGTCTGGTTGACAGGGCCTTCAAACTTGATTTGCTTTTCTGACTCTCAAACGCATTTTAGCAGACAATTTTTAGGTTTAGTAGATAACGCCTAGCGTCGAAATTTTACCAAGGCAAACTCATCTTGGGTTCACAGGCGTTCTACGTCGTTTCTAAAAACGACTAGACTTAGTAGACTGTGTAAAAGTGAGCGAAATGTGTATGTATTGCATTCAGAAAGTTCAACGTCTCAACCGAAGACGAAAAACATGAAAATCCCATTGAGACGAAAGATTCTTCCCAGTCTCGGCCGTTCGAACGAAAGAATCCCAGTAAAAAGATGGACAGGGCCGCCATTTTAGATTCTTGCCGAGAGGCGAGGCTAGATACAATCACGTGGCCTCAGTTATTGACGCATCGCTTGGGGCTCCGACCGAAGTCTTTGTGTGATCGCACATTGTTGAGACGAGAAAGCTTTTTCTTGGAAATTAACGTGTCTGACAGCGATGACTGGAGTTGCCTCGCCTGTCATAATAGTGGTAAGATGACGTAGTGTTGAGGTGTTGGCACTTTCTGCCACTGCCCAGTCTAGCGGGACCTCAACTAGATTTAGTCGTAAGCGAGTACAGTACGCACAGTATTTTTACTTCACATTTGGTGTGCAGCAGGAGCACATGGCTCGTTCTGTGTCTTTTTTCGTATTCTGTACCAAATGTAGATGCAGATATTTTGCATGTTACAAGTCCAAAAACATTTTGAGAAAATGATGGGTATGTAGGAATGGGTATGTACTTATGTCATTTATGCCCATCTTCTACATCACATTCACAACTGCTGCAAGCGATATAGGTAAAAAGATTGTGATGTAGGAGATGGGCATAAATGACATACGTGCATACCCATCCCTACATACCCATCATTTTCTCAAAATGTTTTTGGACTTGTTTCATATATTTTTAGCTATGTTAAAAGTATATTATGCGAGCACGTGTGTGTGCCCTGGTGATGTTTACCATCCCAACTTTCTGTTTGGACGTCCTGCCTAATTTGACCTTACCATCCGTAACACAATCCAATTGAAATTTGTTGCCAACAGTGCAAATTCTGCTGGTTCAGCTGCAGCAGCAGGTGAACTTGAAAAAGATCTCAAGTACGAAGAAGCAGTCGCTGACAGTGGTGCCTTGTTCTTCCCACTAGCAGTGGAAACGTATGGTTGTTGGACTCCTGCTAGTCTGGATACTATTAAAACTGTTGCGTCTAAAGTAGTGACTGCAACTAGTATTCCTTTTACACAAGAGTATTCTAATTTAATGCAACAACTGTCTGTTAATTTGTGGAAATTTAATGCTCGCATGATACAAAGACTAATGTTAGATGCTGATGTAATTGCTTGGGATTTGCCGATTTTGTCTGTTAATAGTTTGTTATAAAATATAATATTCTCTCTCTCTCTCCCCCCCTCTCTCTCTCTCCCTCTCTCTCTCTCTCCCTCTCTCTCTCTCTCCCTCTCTCTCTCTCCCTCTCTCTCTCTCTCCCTGTATTTCAATATTTTCTAATCATAGTACAACGCGTGAATTTAAAAGCGCTACCTTACAATGTCTATAGTAAACTGTCCATTACAATAGTATTGTTCTTGAACACAGTTCAAGAACTTTGCTACTCTTAACAAACTAACTGAAATCTAGACCAAAACATCTAGAACTAAAACCTAATCTAGAAATAGCATTCGGTTCTTTTTGCTTCTTGCTTATTATTGTATTTACTTTGTTCTCAATAATGCGTACATTTTCTTTCTGGAGACTTGTTGAAATGCGGCGATGCCAAAGATTCTTGAATTGGGCAGAGTTTATTTGTGAACACATACCGTATTACCGCACATAAAAGCGCATGTGCTTATACGTGAAAACCGGCTTTCACCAAAAATTAACGCGTTCATTCCGATATAATTGAGATGAATTCACATAGTAGCGCATGCGCTTTTATGTGCGGTGATACGGGTATGCGCCATGCGAGATGCCTCAGAAAGAGTGGATTCTGCATCCTGACCCCAACGACCAAACACTTCTATTGCAATAGGTCTGAAAAGGTGCCCTAGATCTTCAGCTTGTTTCGAATATTTAGCTCGTTTTCTGTTTTCTTGTTCGGAAGCGGCAAAAGCCGCTTTGTTGCTGCTTCCTGAAAGGTTTCGCACAGCACAGGGATGAGTAATAGTAATGTCCAGGAGAAGGTTTTTGTCATCTCTGTAGTTATATATAGCAATGTCTGGTCTCTTTTTGTCAACAAACTGTGATGTAAGTTCTTTTCTGCATCGAAGGTCTACTGCACACAACATTGGTAAAACTCGTCTAGAATGTGATCATGTCTGAAAATTGGGCCACCTCCGAGTTTACATGTTAGGAAATGATATCCTTCTCCATCGACTTCATGATTACAGCTTGACGTACATCTTGGAATATTGCTAAGTTGTGGAAGAGGGACTCCTAGTCGCAGGAGAACTGCTGTCCGAAATTGGGCAGAAGACATCGTGTAATGCTGCGAACTAGGGATCGCATCTAACCATACTCCAGCAACAGGTCCACCACAGCTTATGACTCTCGCTTTTTCTTGTTTACAGCTGCTGTTCTGCCTCTCTCCCTCTCTCTCTCTCCCTCTCTCTCTCCCTCTCTTTCTCCCTCTCTCTCTCTCTCTCCCTCTCTCTCTCTCCCTCTCTCTCTCTCTCCCTCTCTCTCTCCCTCTCTCTCTCCCTCTCTCTCTCTCTCCCTCTCTCTCTCTCCCTCTCTCTCCCTCTCTCTCTCCCTCTCTCTCTCTCTCCCTCTCTCTCTCCCTCTCTCTCTCCCTCTCTCCCTGTCTCTCTCTCTCTCTCCCTCTCTCTCTCTCTCTCCCTCTCTCTCTTCCCCCCCCCCCCCTCTCTCTCTCTCTCTCTCTCTCTTTATTAACAATACTTCTCATCAAATACAGAAACGGTAGCATACATATAGGCTAAAGTGAAATAACTACAGGTAAGCAAACTACGATAACTCTAGGTTCTAATTACAAGAAAACAAACAGGAAATCTACGTAAAGTCTACGCCAAAATGGCGAACAGTAACTCTATTACAATTGTTTGGCCTTGATGGCTGCTGTCTTCCGATGATGGTATCGACCTTGTTGGACAGGATCCTTGCATTGCCTTTTTGTAAACAAACCGAAAGACGGCGTCGCCACTCGTTTAGAAACTCTTCTGGTGAGAATCCTGCTAACGGTGCTGCTAATCTTGACACTTGCTTCAGGGTCTCTCTTGCTGACTCTCCCAAACGGCCAAATACTTCCAATGAGAATGGGCGAAATAGATAGCCTAGATCAGTAGACATTTGCAAATATTTGTTGTTCTTGATACGGTCTCGTTCCGCAGCTGCAAACCCTGCTGTTGTACAACTTCGACCAATATAATTCTGAGCCCAAGGATGATCGATGGTTATGTCCAGCAATAGCTTCTTGCCATTGTCGAAGTCGTACACAGCAATGTCTGGACGTTGTTTGCCTTCAAATTGGTCAGTTAGTTCTTTCCTGCATCGCAAACCAACTGATGATAACATCTGATGTACACTGTCTAAGACTCGATCGTGTCGATGAATAGCACCTCCTCCTCACTTGCATGTAAGAAGATGGTATCCAAAGTTATCAATTGGCTCTCCGCACTGTGCAATACAGCTGTCTATAGCTCTAAGAGCTGGCAAAGACGCACCAAGTCGCAATAAAGAAGCCATGCAAAATTCTGCATTGCTCAATGTGTAATCCTGCGAACTAGGTATTGTGTCTAGCCAGCAGCCAGCAGTAGGTCCTCCACAGCTGATCACTCTGGCCATGTCTTTCTTAGATTGACAGTCTTGCAAGAATTGATGAAAATTCTTGTCTTTCAGTTTGGAGTTTAAATGAGACTGGAGCTTTCTTGGATGATTCGGCAAATCCTTCAAAGATGAAATCAGTTGCTTTGTTGTTTCACAGGAGCTATGAACTTCAAGTAAAGTATTATCCAAGTGAATACCAATACTTGAACTGTTGTTGACAGGGCAATCTCTCGCACTATGTAAACTAATATGATCACAGATAGCAATCATTCTTTGGTCTCTCAATGGAAGATGATGAAGGCTACCAGCCCAAGCACCCAAGAAAGCCACTGAAGCTGTGGAACTAGATTTTGTAAGACCAAATCCACCTTGACTAATTGGTAACGATAGTTGCCGTATCTCTTGAACAGATAGCTTGCACCCTATTATGGCCTCAAAAGTATTAATGATGGTACAATCAAACTCTGCAGCTGCAGTATCTATAACTAAAGGAGGAATACAACGTAGCAGGTGCGATATCTTTGGTATTCCACAGTAGCGTAAAAGCAATGACGCTGTCTGTGCGTCGTTCAATCCTGGAAGCTTAGATAGGAAAACTTTTGCAGAATCTACTTGTTTCAAACAGACATCTTGAACAAAGGACTTGTGACCAATTGGGCTTCCCAATACAACAATGCCATTTTTCTTTACAGGAACTGATAATGGCCAATTGCTATCGTTGATGCCTGATGGAGAAAAAGCCTCACATTTATCAGCTCTCAAATGCAATCCAATCTTACAACATTGATTTTTCAACATATGATAACATTGGATTGAATCTTCTTTTGGTCCTAACACCATGGTGTCGTCGAGGTAGCTGGGTGTAATTACTGTATTGTGCTTGGCAGCGGCTGATATTAGAATAGGCTGCAAAGCCAATGAAAACAAGAAAGGACCTAACGGATCCCCTTGCTGCACACCCTCTTCTGACAGAATGTACTTTGTCGTCGAGCCAATTCTCATAGTGAGAAAGGCAGGGTTGATGTAACATTTTGCTACAAATGGATATAATTCTGGAAACTCGTTCGCCACTTCAGACAAAAACGAAGCTCTGTGTACACTATTGAAGGCATTCTTAGCATCCACTTTGATAATTATCCAACTTGGAGTTTGCTCGAAAACAGCTTGAACAAGGTGCGTCATCAACTCAGCACCACCTGGAGTGGCAACTCCATATTGATGTGGTGCAAGGTAATTTGAAATCTTTTCCTTAAGATGATAACATGCAACTTTGGCTGTCAAACGACAAAAACAGTCACCAACTGCTATTGGTCGTACATCTTGTGTATTTTTGTTAAGTGCAATCAGCTTTGCCCCAGCTAAAACTTTTGCAACTGCTTCGGGTATAGAGCAAGACAAATAGCTATTGCATAGGGAAAATAGAAGTCTAGTTGCATATTCAGAGTCCAGCAACAATTTGAAATGTTCAAAGCTCCAGCCAGTGCAGCCACAACTCGAACCATTCGGACTATCCTTAATAACTTTTACGAAGGAAGAAAATGGAACTTCAAGTGGTGAACAGGCTGGTTTGAAGTCTTTCAGAAAGTCAGATATATGACATTGTCTTGGTGGATGTTTCTCTTTGAGCCGTTGAAAAGTCGTCTCGGACGCTTTAGCTAAACCAGAGCTAGATAATATGTTGGCAGCTCTGGAGATTTCACCAGCTCTGATTTTGGATTGAACAGATTTAATTAGAGATGACGGCAGTGACGAATCTGAATCCTGGATCTTGTCTATAACTTCTGAAGGCTCGTGGTATTGATGGACAGATGATTCAAAAAGTTCTTTGAATTTCAATACCCTGAATTTCTTAAATCGCGTTTCATACTCTTTTGCACCTGATTTTCCACCTCGTGGCACTGGCTGCAAGAGAAGCCTTGGTGTCAAAAGAAACAAATTCCATGCAGATACATCTCCGCTATTTTCTGCAAGTCTTGTAAGTGACAAAGAACAACATTCTCTAAAAAGGTCCTGTAAATGACGAGGGACATGAGCAACTGACTGAACGATAAATTTACCAATAGACTCAGTGTCTAGATTGGCCAAGAAATCCATCCATTCATAGGAGCATCGTTACGTAAAGTGTTCGTATTCGAAGAATTGGCAAGGAGTGGCGTGTTAGAAGGGGAATTCCCAGATAGTTGATCACTTCCCGATTGGTCAGATGACACCTTTTCAGCCACCGCGCTATCCAATAGGAGAGCGGCATCGCAACAAGACGAATATTCAAACGATCTTTGATCGTTAGACAAACCACGACTGTTAGGAACACCCGAAATAGGAGAATCGCCAATTCCAGAAGAAGTGCTTGTCAAGCGAGAATGATTCCGAGCAGGACAAGTCTTTGCGTGTTTCTCAAGAGAGTTGAAGCCGGTGTAGGCACTGCGAGTGACATAGGGCTTACCACAAAATTGACATGGTTCTAGCGAGTGACGAATGAGGAAATCCGTGGGGATGACACTAACATGGTGATTGCGTCGGATGTGATCGAATACTCGCTGACGTGAGCCATGACGATACCTCTTGACCGCACAGTCAGCAATTGGACAAGATATTATACGAGGCGATTGCATTGCGAGAAGCAAGAAGGCTAGAAAACCAAAATTTCCAAATCTGACAACAGTGTATCGCATGGAACTGTGAGTTTCCCTGTCAAGTATACTCTGCCATTCACATCCGGGTCTCTCCCTCTCCCTCTCCCTCTCCCTCTCCCTCTCCCTCTCCCTCTCCCTCTCCCTCTCCCTCTCCCTCTCTCCTCTCTCCTCTCTCAAAGATATATATATATATGTATGTATATATATATATATATATATATATATATATATATATATATATATATATATATATATATATATACAGACTTGGACAAAATTATAGGGACACCCCGCTGTGGGTATGTAGTAACACAATAATTAGATCACAATTTACCAACTATCAATATTGTTAAGAACTTAATAGTTACCGCGTTGATTGTTAGGTTTCTTGAGAATACCGTAGACCCTAAATTGCTTTCTTTACGCTTCGCATTGCGGAAAACGAGACCTAAAAGTGTATGACGTCATGACTACGTAAACGTCGTAAGTTAGACTCTCTCTGATTTTGTTTAGTGGCTTTTAAAAAAGCCGGTTTTAATAACGCGAAGGAAAATTGAAGCCCTTCACCAGTTCCTCAGTACCGTGTGTTCCCGCCTCTCGCCCTCCTGATTGCGTCCAAACGTCGCGGAACACTTTCTGCCAAGTTCCGGACACGCGCGGCTGGAATCTGCTGCCACGCCTCTTGTAGAGCATTCCAGAGCTCAGCTGCAGTTCTCGGTTTGCGACGGTTGGCAGCAGTTTTGAGTTCATGCCACAAGTTCTCGATTGGATTCGCATCAGGCGATTTTGGCGGCCAGTCCAACAGTGTGACGTCATGCTGGCGAAGCCATTGTCTTGTTGACCGAGACGTGTGGATTGGCGCGTTGTCCTGCTGGAAGACAAAGTCGTCTCCTATCAATGCCGCTGCGTCTGTAAGCATGTGCTCTTCCAGAACCTGTTGGTACGCCGTGCTGTCCAAACGATCTTCCAGTTTCACCAGAGACCCCAAACCATGCCAACACATCGATCCCCACACCATCACACTAGCCGCGTGGTGGACCGTACGGTCACAACATTCAGGGAGAAATTCCTCACCTTCGCGACGCCAAACGTACAGAGCACCATCGTTTCCTATGCTGACTTTTGACTCATCTGTAAAAAGAACAGATTTCCAGTCATCCAAAGTCCATTGTGTGTGAGTGGTTGCCCATCCCAGTCGCAAACGCCGATGGTTTTCTGTTAGCAGTGGGTTTTTCTAGGCCTCCGAGCGTTCACTCCTATCTCACTGAGACGACGACGGACTGTTCTACTTGACACCTGCTTGCCGGTTTCATCAGCCAGCTGATACGAGAGCAGTCGTGATGGTGCTCGTCGGTTCTGCAGTGCCATTCTCTTCAGTCGATGATCTTCCCGGATTGTCGTTGCCTTCCCACGTCCAGGTCGTTTTTCATAATCGCTGCTGCCATGGGAAAGCCGTTGCAGGCACTGATAAACCGAATTCCTGGAGCGGCGGACAAAAGCTGCGATCTGACGCACAGAATGGCCAACTGAGTGAAGGGCTTCAATTTTCCCTCGCGTTTTTGGACTCGACTGTTTGCCTCGAGGCATCGCTGCAACTTGTGAAATATCGCACGGAACAAGACTCTGCAACTGCGTGCAGCTGAACGTTCAGGCTAACTTATCGCCTAAGTTTGGCGGTCTCAAGGGCAGCGGTTTTAGTGCAGCTGACATTTTGGCGGTAGCAGTTTGAGATTTTGCTACGTAAAACGTGGACCGGAAGTGGCATGTCAATGTTCTTTTGTTGCTATAACTTGTTCAGTTTTTGTCTTAGCAGGATTTCTTTGTAATTAATTAGTGTCGCATGATTTTTGAATACGTTAAAGTTTGTTTATTGATTAAAATGGCAAAACTATTCAAATTGTGATGACATGCGCGAAATCAATGCGCAAAAACAGATGAATCGCCTTTTTTCCATAATGTTGATAAGAGGACCCACAAAATTGCTTTCACTCTCTACTACAGAGCATTCTTAGATTGTATGCCAACAATGAGCATCCAAGAGCGATGAACGTGTACAAAGACAAGAAAAGTAGGAATGGCCGTCTTCCTTCTTCAAAGCAAACTAGATGCGCAGTAGGTAGTACGTACAGCTGCAGTCTTGAACTCAAGCTATGTTACATACTAACAATGGCGCAATCCATGAAAAAAGAAATTCGAAAAACATTTGGTTTTGCTAAAGAAAAATTCAGTGCCAAAGTTAGACTAGACACAAAAATGCCAGGTGTCCCTATAATTTTGTCCAAGTCTGTATATGCCCCGAAGATGGAAACGACAGTTTAGTAAACCGAGTGCATAACATTTTGAACATGTGAGAATACTTTCATGCTCAAAACACCAGGAGAGACCACGTGGAGGTTGCACTCTCTTTCCCGCTTCCTCCCACCCTAGGCCACGAATTCCAGGCTGTAATTAGACGCTGCACATTCCAGTTTAGCTAGGGTATCCAGGGGCGTAGCTCAAGGGTTTCCAGAGGGGTTTCCAAATCTTACGAGCTTGATATCTGTAGTGAATATGATAATAGCATAAACGTTTCACACAACTTCAAAATTGTAAACTAAGTCATTTAGCTGTCTAGCTCAGTGTCCCACGTGTCTTCTGGTGAATCAGTATCCAGTACAAAAGTGTTAGCTAGTTCACTGTCTGAGTATGGCTCTCCAAAGTTTGGGAGAATAATCTTTCTCGGGTTCCTGGCAGAAAATAAGCGGATCACGTCCAAGTGTGACAACTTCCTGTTGTAATGGACATGCAGCATGACAAGTCCGTTGAATCGGATCTGCGACATGGATGCCCGGAGAGATGTCTTGACGCGATTGAGAGCACTTATAGACCGCTAGCACTCACAGGACGTCACAGGCCAGGTGCAGACAAGGCGCAATAGCCTCGACACAGTTGGAATTAGTGGATTACCCATTGCCAAACGCAACGCTTCTGCTACAGTAGCGGGGTGCTCTGAAATGGGCAGTGATTTCAGTATGGCAATCCACAAGTCAATTTCTGCAGACAGCGCATCCAAGTTCGGACTCGCAGTAGGAAAATCACTTTGATATGCCTTTCCAAATTCAAGAATATCTGCTTTGGCTGAAGCATCACGTAGCAAAATCGTCGGCATAAATGACATTCCTTTCATAGCTAGTTGTTGAAGGTTTCCAAACCGGATATTCATTTGCGAAATAATGTCATCTAGTAGCGGTATACTCACGTTCAGGCGATAGTAGTCAACTGGCGTTTGCGCTGGAATGTTCCCACGGTACGTCTGCCTACTGCAATATCTTGGGAGACTCTCTTGCACTCCAGTCTTCAGACACAAAGCCTGAACGTCTGTCCACCATTCACCATGCCTGTCGTTGATGTTGTCCCGCATATCTTGAAGAACGGAGATGACTCTAGCGACGTGTTTGTAAGCCTTTGCAACATCTGTGGCTTTCTCTTGGAGACTTGATGTTAGGCTTTGAATTGCAGCCATCAATTTTGATGTTATCACAAATGTTGCAAGAAATCGGAACTGGGTTAGGTTATTGTGGAGAGATGTAGCAGAGGAGGAGCTAGTAGCGTTCCATGTAACTGTTCCACCCCTGTTTCTGCTGATTGTCTCCAACGTCGTTAAAACAGCTGGATAAAGCTCAGCAAACACGACAAGGGCTTCATGTCGCGCTACCCACCTTGTTTTGCACAAATCAACCAACTTTTTCTTTGAGTCGCCACCCTCTCCTTGACGCCATTCATGAACTATCTCAGCCATAGCATGAGCACGCTTTGGTGAATATTTGAAAAAGATGTTGACGTCTAACAATGATGACCACATAGACTGGATGAAAGGCAGTTTGCTTAGCCTTATTATACACAGGTTGAGACAATGTGCACTGCAATGGAGGTACAGCGCTTTTGGGCATTCTGCAGTTACTCTGCTTGCACAACCCTGCAAAGGTCCAGCCATATTCCCTGCACCGTCGTAGCCTTGTCCACGAAGCTTCTCTTTTGGCTGCAAGCCCATTTCCGTCATTGTGGTCAGTAGCAGATTAGCTAAAGCTAGCCCGGTGGTGCCATCAGAGCAACAGAGAAATTCAGCCAACTCTTCACGAATGAGTCCAGACTCATCGACGAAACGAAGAACCAGGGGCAACTGTTCTTGGTTGCTGGCATCAGCAGATTCGTCTGCACACACTGAGAAAAATGGTGCTTTTCTGACATCTCTCAATCTGTCTTCTTGTATAACCTTCCCACAGCACTCAATCAACTCGTTCTGTATTGTTGGGCTCAGGTAAGACGCACGTAGTCCTCGAGCAGACTGAGACATATGGAAGTCCCTCAACAAGTGTTCATCACCTGCGTCCACACGAAAACGCAATAGAGCTAGAAAGTTTCCAGGATTACATGCTAACTGTTCGTTGGGGTCCCAAGTAAATCCTTTCTCTCTGTGGCCACGCAAAGAAATGTTCTGGCGTCCACAAAACTCTACAGTCTTGATCAAGGCACAAAGCTTGGCTATATTTTCCTGTTTTTGCTTACTCCCTTGGTCTACGACAAGCTGAAGAATATTTGCCTGACCATGTCTCCTGGTTGCAATGAAATGGCTGGCCCTGGTACAGCAGACCTTATGACATTCCTGTTGGTCATGCTTTCTAAGGGTCTCAGACGCTTTGGTGAACTTTACCATTGCTTGTTTGCAGAGCTGGCCTGTTGATTGATCAGTGCTGAAAAGTGCACAAGGTAGACAATATCCACCATTTTGGCTTGGAGAATAAACTAGCCAGTTATACTTTTCAAGCCATTGTAATTGAAAATAGCGCTTGGTATCTCGCCCACTCTTCTTCTCTTGCCGAGGAGGAAACGGAAAGTGGCTGTCTGGAACAAAATGACCCAACAGCAAGGAGAGCTTTGTATCATCCTGCAGTTTGTTTGGATCTACCAGTTCTCCAACATCGTTTCCTACGACATCATACGATACACTATTTATTACTGTACAGCCGCCGACTGCAGTACACTCACTAATCGCTCTGCAGGCTTCAGCAGGATCACGTTCATCCCCATTGACAAATGCAAGCACTTCAACACGATCGCTTACATGATCCCCGCTGCCACCAGATCCAGTGACTTCTATACTGAGGTCTGCAGTTTCATATGCTTCACTTGTCATTGGGTTCAGTTCCAAATTGATGGAATGCGACGATGCCCGCTCAGAATCTACACTCTCTTGAGTGGGGTCCCCGCCTCGAGATCTCTTTCTAGCAGCTTCAAAGAGAGCACTGATGGTCAGTTGGTCTTTAGAACGCCTCTTCATTGTCCACAGTCACTTTCGGAAATTCCCTCTCTTCACGTGTCAGGAGACTAGGAAAGGTGCCCGCCACGTGCAAAGTTGGAACACTAGCGCGCGTTAGGCGTGCCTTGACGTCCCTGCCGGTCACGGAGCGTATGTAGGGTGTACAGTACACCACAGGAATCACTGCCGAATCTATATCAAAAACTGTACGGGAGAAGGTGTGACGTAAGACAATGAGTTGATATTAGACGGCTGTTGCTTGGGGGGTTTCCAGACCCCCTGGAAACCTCTTGAGCTACGCTACTGGGTATCTCTTTTCAAGTGACCTTATTGTGATGTAGGAGATGGGCATAAATGACATAAGTACATACCCATCCCTACATACCCATCATTTTCTCAAAATGTTTTTAGACTTGTGTAGTTTGAAATGGAAATGACAGTCCTACTAGTAAACGTGTGCAGCTCGGCCGGGATTTCAATCTTTGATTGCATCTCTAGACAACTCCCACGTTACGCTCAGCATACACGGAAGTACGTAGCAGCTGACGGATGTACGTAATAACACTGTTTGCATCTATAAACAACTCCCATTACCTAGGGTTCCGCGGAAGAGCTACACGCTTACGTGCACAGAGAGTCAGACAGGACGCCGCGCCGTTGAACATAGTGGCACTGTACATGTTCAACTACACGCAACTGTAAGCAGCATTTAGCAGCAGGTGGAAGTAGCAGCTAGGCTTCCAAACGGTAGTCACATGTACATACGTGACCGGAACAACATGGCGTTGTGGGAAGCAGTACGTGGAACTGCAAGGCAGAAGTTGACTGATACAAGGTGACTTTGCACATTTCTAGCTGTTAGGTCAGTGCAATTCTTCGGACAAGAGCGAATCGTTTGGTGTGACTCTCGTCGTTGTAGCTGCTTCGAGTGAGGCGCTAGCCTGGCTGACAAAAGTTAAATGTGAAATGTGAAATGTGAAAGAATAAATCGGGTTTTTTTACTTGCCGATAGCTGGCTTCTGAGGCGCTTAGTGTCAGCAGTGATAGTCTGGCTACCATTAGGAACGTTTGAAGTTGAGCCCTACGTGGGTCCGAGATCTCTGTAAGGAGTTCTGAGAGATCCGATTCGGATGCGTTTGGATACATTTGTATGGGGCGCCATTTTAGATTCTTCGCATCCCTACTGTAGCACTCCCTGATAATTGTCTTTGTCTTTTCTAGGTTGCGTCTCTTGTGTTGGCGGGATGGTGTTTTCCGGCCGGTGAGATGTTGCAGCTAGTATACATGTCGTGTTATAGTTTTGTAATTTTTTGTCGTTTGAAGGAACATGTCAAACCAACTGTGTGGATGGATATACTGGAGTCAATTGTGAAACCAATATAGATGAATGTGCATCATCTCCATGTCAAAACATTGGTACTTGTACTGATGGTGTTAACATGTATGCTTGCAACTGTGTGGATGGATATACTGGAGTCATTTGTGAAACCAATATAGATGAATGTGCATCATCTCCATGTCAAAACATTGGTACTTGTACTGATGGTGTTAACATGTATGCTTGCAACTGTGTGGATGGATATACTGGAGTCAATTGTGAAACCAATATAGATGAATGTGCATCATCTCCATGTCAAAACGGTGGTACTTGTACTGATGATGTTAACATGTATGCTTGCAACTGTGTGGATAGATATACTGGAGTCAATTGTGAAACCAATATAGATGAATGTGCATCATCTCCATGTCAAAATGGAGGTACTTGTACTGACGATGTCAACATGTATAGTTGCAAGTGTGTGGCTGGCTATGATGGAGACAATTGTGAAACCAATATAGATGAATGTGCATCATCTCCATGTCAAAACGGTGGTACTTGTACTGATGGTGTTAACATGTATACTTGCAACTGTGTGGATGGATATACTGGAGTCAATTGTGAAACCAATATAGATGAATGTGCATCATCTCCATGTCAAAACGGTGGTACTTGTACTGATGATGTTAACATGTATGCTTGCAACTGTGTGGATAGATATACTGGAGTTAATTGTGAAACCAATATAGATGAATGTGCATCATCTCCATGTCAAAATGGAGGTACTTGTACTGACGATGTCAACATGTATAGTTGCAAGTGTGTGGCTGGCTATGATGGAGACAATTGTGAAACCAATATAGATGAATGTGCATCATCTCCATGTCAAAACAATGGTACTTGTACTGATGATGTTAACATGTATTCTTGCGACTGTGTGGATGGATATACTGGAGTCAATTGTGAAACCAATATAGATGAATGTGCATCATCTCCATGTCAAAACGGTGGTACTTGTACTGATGATGTTTACATGTATACTTGCAACTGTGCAACCGGTTGGAAATCTTTACAGTGTGAAACAGGTAATAGTTACATTTGTGGTTGTGTGGACCATATTTTTATGTAATTGAATGTGCTACAGACATCGATGAGTGTGTTTCTGGAGTAACCAACTGCCACAATAAATCTACGTGTACAAACACAAATGGGTCATTTAGTTGTGCATGTTTTACTGGCTATTCAGGGGATGGCGTTTCATGTACATGTAAGTTGGTTTATGACCATTGGTTGTGACACGTGTTGCTGCTACTTAATACTATCATTTATTTGCAGTACTTGCTCCTCAAAGCCAGGTTTTCAATATAACAGTGATTGGTCTTCAGTCTCGACAAGTTACTCTTTCATGGCAAGACATAAATCCGGTTGTTGACAACTATATTGTTACATTTGGTGACCGAACTGTAACATCAATCCAAAATTCAGTAGTGGTAACTGGTTTACAACCTCATAGACAATACACATTTGCAGTTCAAGCAAGGAATGAAAATGGGTCAAGTCCTCTTGGCTCTATGTCTAGAATTCCTGTGATGACACCAGCTTCTGGTAAGCACACTTGCATAACACTGGTATAAAGTGCTGATGTGAGTTGTGTTTAGAGCCAAGTTCTCCAAGAAGTGTCAACCTTACTGTTATAAATTCGACTGCCATTAATGTGACTTGGGTTGTTCCAGAATTTCCTAATGGTATCATTATTGATTATGAAGTGCAGTATTATCGAACTATGGAAGGAAATTCAAGTGCAACTTTAAATCATGCTGGTAATATAAGCCTAATCTATGTGGTTACTAACCTGGAGGAATACACAAAATATTCAGTCCAAGTTCGAACAGTTGTATTTAATCCTACTACCCGTATTAATGGCGATTTTTCTCTACCTGTTAATGCTGAAACAAATCCTGAAGGTTTGTAGACGTATTCTGCCATTCTCTAAAGGCACATGTACCAACGCGTTTCATGTTATTTTGTTTGTTTAGTTCCAGATGGCCCTCCTACTAATGTGCAAGCTATTTCTTCAAGTTCAACATCAATTAATTTGACATGGAATCAACCTGAATTGGATCGTCGAAATGGAAGAATCACTGGTTATCGCATCCAGTATTACATTCAAGCTAGTGGCAGTAATAGCACCATAGACAACTTAACAAAAACTGAATCATCTGCAACAGTTGCACAACTCAACAAGTACACTTTTTACTGCTTCAAAGTAGCAGCACGATCTCACTATGAACCACCTTCTGGCCAAAATGCTTATGGTCCTGACAGTAACCCTGTATGTGAGCAGACACCGGAGGATGGTAAGTTGAATGTATAATACTATATGGGAGTCAAACCTGTCACTTAAAATGAACTTTTATGGGTTTTTTGGTTTGCAATGCTTTAGGGCATAGCTTTTAGACTGGTTGGTATTGTGCTGCTTTAAGGGCTACATGACTAAAGCAGTGAGCATGATTGGAAATATAAAAATATGCAGTTACCGTGTGTATCTGATTTTTTAGAAGTTGTTATTTATTATATATGGAATTTATTATACCTTATACAGAAAGAGTTTACTGTGTATTTAGTTTGTAGAAACTGCTACATAGTTTTTGTGCACTTGCTATTATAACCAATTGGTGATTGAGTGACTGTGTACTATAGACATGTCTGATAGTGTTGAGTGCTGTGAATTTATGTACTAGCTGTTGTTATGTTATGATAGTGCCTGATGGACCTCCATTGGAGGTGGTTGCAACAGCTGTAAGTTCGACTGCTGTGAGCGTATCTTGGCAACAGCCAAGAGAAGATCTTCGAAATGGTATCATTAAAGGATATCTTATTCAGTATCGTGAAAAAATGGACAGCCAAATGCGATTTAATACTTCTGAAATCACCAACACGATGAAGATGGTAGAAAACTTGAAGTTTTTTACGGACTACTGCTTTCAAGTGTCTGCAAGAACAAGCATCAGTGGACCAAATGGACAGTGGGGTCCATTTAGCATGGAGATATGTAAACGAACGAGAGAAGACAGTAAGGGCTAGCAGTTACTTGTGTGGTACATTATAGGAATGTGTTGTTGTTGTTGTTATAATATATTATTGTGTATGTGCGTGTATGCATATGTTTGTGCATGTGTGTGTGCATGTGTGCATGCGTTGTACATGCACACTTGTGTTGTACAGTAACACACTTGTACATGTGGTTTTGTTGTATCAGAAACAGCTATAATTTCTCACAAAGCAAGTGTAATTTAGAAGTACTAATCACTTAGAACAACTGAAGTTTACAAGGTGCATGGTAATAGAGTTTGGTTCTGTCTGTTTTGTAACAGTTGTAGAGTAGTAGACACTGTATTGCTCATATTCGTGCACCTATATGTACTAGCACACTTTAGGATTGTTGTTTTATTAACTGTTTTCCTGTTGCAGTACCCGGACCACCTCTGAATGTCATAGCAATGCAAACATCTGCTGAGAGCATTAACGTGACATGGCAGATGCCTGCTATGAAGAATGGAATCATTCAACACTATACAGTCTATTATCGCAATCTGAACATCACCAACAGTACTGAGATGAACAACAAGACACAGGGAAATGTGTTGTCGTTCTTAATTCTTCAGCTTCATCCATTTACAGTTTATGCAGTCCAAGTGACTGCTACTACGGGTGCTGGTGAAGGTAATCGTAGTGTTGTTACTCAAGAACAGACAGATGAGTCAGGTTTGGGAACTGTTTGATATCAACAGTGTAGTTATCAGAGTTTGATTTTCTGTTTGCAGTTCCTGGGCAGGTTGCTTTTTTGGGAGTTGACAACATCACTGCAGTGTCTGCTGCTATTAGTTGGAGTCAACCTAATCAACCTAATGGAATCGTTGTGAGTTATTATTTGGTCATACGTGTGGGATGTTGCACAATAGAAAAAAACCAGACATTCACACCAGGGCAACGCATCTACATTGCTACTGGATTAAATGAACACACTCTTTATACAGCAGAGGTACAAGCAAGTACTTCCAAAGGCATTGGAATATTACGTACTGAACTATTTATCACACTACAATCAAGTATAGTTACTGTGTTTGATTATTTTTGTTTTATCGTTAACTAAGAGAATGATTGCGTATTTAGCTCCACGAATAGGTCCATCTATAGTGTCAACCACAGAAACAGCAAAGAGTTTGACAATTAGGTGGGAGGAGTTAAGCCAAGATGATCAAAATGGAGTTATATTAGGCTACAGAGTAACAGTTGTTGCAGTCAATACTAATGAACTCATCGCAATAGCAAATGTCACAGAACGGAATTTTACTCAAGGAGGTCTGAATGAGTACACTAACTATTCAGTTTCAGTTGCAGCGTTTACAAGTGTAGGAATTGGCAATTCTTCAGTTGCAGTCATTGAAACGCGTGAAGCTGGTAACAATTTTGATATGTACAATGTCGCTATGTAGTTTTCATTTTTACTTTATTTGGATATTGTTCTGTAGCTCCTGTTGCCAGTCCATCTGATGTAATGACACGTGTTTTGTCATCAAGAAGTGTGAGTGTCAGCTGGGGTCCTATTCTGAATAGTAATGATCGAAATGGAATTATTAGCACCTACACCGTAAATATTACAAACAACCAGACTGGTGATGTTGCTGAGAGTTATGTAACTACTGGTCCAGAGGAGACAAGTCGGACTTTTGAGAACCTTGAGGAATACACTGGTTACTATGTTCAAGTAGCAGGATCTACACGTGCAGGCCTTGGACCATTTTCTCCTCCGGTGTACAATCAAACCTTAGAAGATGGTAAATTTGTTTCATGTGTTATTTGTCATGTACTAGAGTAATCTATTGTCGTAGCACCAAGTGGGACACCACAGAGCGTCTTGACTAAAGTCCTTAATTTCTCAGCTATTTATGTAATGTGGGATCCTCCACCCATAAGTGAACAAAATGGAATCATTAGAGGGTATTATTTGAACTATACCAACAGAAAGGGGTTTTTCAAACAAGAAAGAGGATTCAAGAATACTGAATTTTTCGCTACTGGTCTTGATCCATTCACACAGTACAACTTCACTGTTGCAGCATACACTCGTATTGGATCTGGACCTTTAGCTACTGCTCAAAACACTACTGAGCAAACCAGTGAGTGTGTGTCATGTTTTTGTTCTGAGTCAGTTAATTTTCTAGTTTGGATGTCACAGGTCCAGGTGATGCTCCACGAAATGTTCATGTCACTAATAAGACGACTGCTAATAGAGCAAACGTCAGTGTAACACTGATGTGGAAAGAACCATCTACACCAAATGGAATCATTAAACGTTATGATGTTGAAATCTTTGTAGCAGGCACTAATGCCATTGTAGTTCGAATGTCATCCGAGATGGAGGAGCTGTTTATAGATTCTAAACTGGAGAAATTTTCATGGTATGAAGCTCGAGTGCGTGCTGTAACTATTGCTCCAGGCCCTTTCAGTGATAGAATTTTGTTTTTGACGGATCAGGATGAATGTGCATCATCTCCATGTCAAAACATTGGTACTTGTACTGATGGTGTTAACATGTATGCTTGCAACTGTGTGGATGGATATACTGGAGTCAATTGTGAAACCAATATAGATGAATGTGCATCATCTCCATGTCAAAACGGTGGTACTTGTACTGATGATGTTAACATGTATGCTTGCAACTGTGTGGATAGATATACTGGAGTCAATTGTGAAACCAATATAGATGAATGTGCATCATCTCCATGTCAAAATGGAGGTACTTGTACTGACGATGTCAACATGTATAGTTGCAAGTGTGTGGCTGGCTATGATGGAGACAATTGTGAAACCAATATAGATGAATGTGCATCATCTCCATGTCAAAATGGAGGTACTTGTACTGACGATGTCAACATGTATAGTTGCAAGTGTGTGGCTGGCTATGATGGAGACAATTGTGAAACCAATATAGATGAATGTGCATCATCTCCATGTCAAAATGGAGGTAATTGTACTGATGGTGTTAACATGTATAGTTGTCAGTGTGCAACCGGTTGGAAATCTTCACAGTGTGTAACAGGTAATAGTTACATTTGTGGTTTGTGTGGACCATATTTTTATGTAATTGAATGTGCTACAGACATTGATGAGTGCGTTTCTGGAGTAAACAACTGCCACAATAGATCTACGTGTACAAATACGAATGGGTCATTTAGTTGTGCATGTTTTACTGGCTATTCAGGGGATGGCATTTCGTGTACATGTAAGTTGGTTTATGACCATTGGTTGTCACACGTGTTGCTGAAACTTAATACTATCATTTTAATTACAGTACTTGCTCCTCAAAGCCCAGTTTTCAATGTAACAGTGATTGGTCTTCAATCTCGACAAGTTACTCTTTCATGGCAAGACACAAATCCGGTTGTGGACAACTATATTGTTACATTTGGTGACCGAACTGTAGCATCAATCCAAAAGTCAGTAGTGGTAACTGGTTTACAACCTCATACACAATACACATTTACAGTTCAAGCAAGGAATGAAAATGGGTCAAGTCCTCTTGGCTCTAGCATTCCTGTGATGACACCAGCTTCTGGTAAGCACACTTGCATAACACTGGTATAAAGTGCTGATGTGAGTTGTGTTTAGAGCCAAGTTCTCCAAGAAGTGTCAACCTTACTGTTATAAATTCGACTGCCATTAATGTGACTTGGGCTGTTCCAGCATTTCCCAATGGTATCATTATTGATTATGAAGTGCAGTATTATCGAACTATGGAAGGAAATTCAAGTGCAACTTTAAATCATGCTGGTAATATAAACCTAATCTATGTGGTTACTAACCTGGAGGAATACACAAACTATTCAGTCCAAGTTCGAGTAGTTGTATTTCATCCTACTACCCGTATTACTGGCGATTTTTCTCTACCTGTTAATGCTGAAACAAATCCTGAAGGTTTGTAGACGTATTCTGCCATTCTCTAAAGGCACATACATGTACCAACGCGTTTCATGTTATTTTGTTTGTTTAGTTCCAGATGGCCCTCCTACTAAAGTGCAAGCTATTTCTTCAAGTTCAACATCAATTAATTTGACATGGAATCAACCTGAATTGGATCGTCGAAATGGAAGAATCACTGGTTATCGCATCCAGTATTACATTCAAGCTAGCGGCAGTAATAGCACCATAGACAACTTAACAAAAACTGAATCATCTGCAACAGTTCCACAACTCAACAAGTACACTTTTTACTGCTTCAAAGTAGCAGCACGATCTCACTATGAACCACCTTCTGGCCAAAATGCTTATGGTCCTTACAGTAACCCTGTATGTGAGCAGACACAGGAGGATGGTAAGTTGAATGTATAATACTATATGGGAGTCAAACCTGTCACTTAAAATGAACTTTTATGGGTTTTTTGGTTTGCAATGCTTTAGGGCATAGCTTTTAGACTGGTTGGTATTGTGCTGCTTTAAGGGCTACATGACTAAAGCAGTGAGCATGATTGGAAATATAAAAATATGCAGTTACCGTGTGTATCTGATTTTTTAGAAGTTGTTATTTATTATATATGGAATTTATTATACCTTATACAGAAAGAGTTCACTGTGTATTTAGTTTGTAGAAACTGCTACATAGTTTTTGTGCACTTGCTATTATAACCAATTGGTGATTGAGTGACTGTGTACTATAGACATGTCTGATAGTGTTGAGTGCTGTGAATTTATGTACTAGCTGTTGTTATGTTATGATAGTGCCTGATGGACCTCCATTGGAGGTGGTTGCAACAGCTGTAAGTTCGACTGCTGTGAGCGTATCTTGGCAACAGCCAAGAGAAGATCTTCGAAATGGTATCATTAAAGGATACCTTATTCAGTATCGTGAAAAAATGGACAGCCAAATGCGATTTAATACTTCTGAAATCACCAACACGATGAAGATGGTAGAAAACTTGAAGTTTTTTACGGACTACTGCTTTCAAGTGTCTGCAAGAACAAGCATCAGTGGACCAAATGGACAGTGGGGTCCATTTAGCATGGAGATATGTAAACGAACGAGAGAAGACAGTAAGGGCTAGCAGTTACTTGTGTGGTACATTATAGGAATGTGTTGTTGTTGTTGTTATAATATATTATTGTGTATGTGCGTGTATGCATATGTTTGTGCATGTGTGTGTGCATGTGTGCATGCGTTGTACATGCACACTTGTGTTGTACAGTAACACACTTGTACATGTGGTTTTGTTGTATCAGAAACAGCTATAATTTCTCACAAAGCAAGTGTAATTTAGAAGTACTAATCACTTAGAACAACTGAAGTTTACAAGGTGCATGGTAATAGAGTTTGGTTCTGTCTGTTTTGTAACAGTTGTAGAGTAGTAGACACTGTATTGCTCATATTCGTGCACCTATATGTACTAGCACACTTTAGGATTGTTGTTTTATTAACTGTTTTCCTGTTGCAGTACCCGGACCACCTCTGAATGTCATAGCAATGCAAACATCTGCTGAGAGCATTAACGTGACATGGCAGATGCCTGCTATGAAGAATGGAATCATTCAACACTATACAGTCTATTATCGCAATCTGAACATCACCAACAGTACTGAGATGAACAACAAGACACAGGGAAATGTGTTGTCGTTCTTAATTCTTCAGCTTCATCCATTTACAGTTTATGCAGTCCAAGTGACTGCTACTACGGGTGCTGGTGAAGGTAATCGAAGTGTTGTTACTCAAGAACAGACAGATGAGTCAGGTTTGGGAACTGTTTGATATCAACAGTGTAGTTATCAGAGTTTGATTTTCTGTTTGCAGTTCCTGGGCAGGTTGCTTTTTTGGGAGTTGACAACATCACTGCAGTGTCTGCTGCTATTAGTTGGAGTCAACCTAATCAACCTAATGGAATCGTTGTGAGTTATTATTTGGTCATACGTGTGGGATGTTGCACAATAGAAAAAAACCAGACATTCACACCAGGGCAACGCATCTACATTGCTACTGGATTAAATGAAAACACTTTTTATACAGCAGAGGTACAAGCAAGTACTTCCAAAGGCATTGGAATATTACGTACTGAAGTATTTACCACACTACAATCAAGTATAGTTACTGTGTTTGATTATTTTTGTTTTATCGTTAACTAAGAGAATGATTGCGTATTTAGCTCCACGAATAGGTCCATCTATAGTGTCAACCACAGAAACAGCAAAGAGTTTGACAATTAGGTGGGAGGAGTTAAGCCAAGATGATCAAAATGGAGTTATATTAGGCTACAGAGTAACAGTTGTTGCAGTCAATACTAATGAACTCATCGCAATAGCAAATGTCACAGAACGGAATTTTACTCAAGGAGGTCTGAATGAGTACACTAACTATTCAGTTTCAGTTGCAGCGTTTACAAGTGTAGGAATTGGCAATTCTTCAGTTGCAGTCATTGAAACGCGTGAAGCTGGTAACAATTTTGATATGTACAATGTCGCTATGTAGTTTTCATTTTTACTTTATTTGGATATTGTTCTGTAGCTCCTGTTGCCAGTCCATCTGATGTAATGACACGTGTTTTGTCATCAAGAAGTGTGAGTGTCAGCTGGGGTCCTATTCTGAATAGTAATGATCGAAATGGAATTATTAGCACCTACACCGTAAATATTACAAACAACCAGACTGGTGATGTTGCTGAGAGTTATGTAACTACTGGTCCAGAGGAGACAAGTCGGACTTTTGAGAACCTTGAGGAATACACTGGTTACTATGTTCAAGTAGCAGGATCTACACGTGCAGGCCTTGGATCATTTTCTCCTCCGGTGTACAATCAGACCTTAGAAGATGGTAAATTTGTTTCATGTGTTATTTGTCATGTACTAGAGTAATCTATTGTCGTAGCACCAAGTGGGACACCACAGAACGTCTTGACTAAAGTCCTTAATTTCTCAGCTATTTATGTAATGTGGGATCCTCCACCCATAAGTGAACAAAATGGAATCATTAGAGGGTATTATTTGAACTATACCAACAGAAAGGGGTTTTTCAAACAAGAAAGAGGATTCGAGAATACTGAATTTTTCGCTACTGGTCTTGATCCATTCACACAGTACAACTTCACTGTTGCAGCATACACTCGTATTGGATCTGGACCTTTAGCTACTGCTCAAAACACTACTGAGCAAACCAGTGAGTGTGTGTCATGTTTTTGTTCTGAGTCAGTTAATTTTCTAGTTTGGATGTCACAGGTCCAGGTGATGCTCCACGAAATGTTCATGTCACTAATAAGACGACTGCTAATAGAGCAAACGTCAGTGTAACACTGATGTGGAAAGAACCATCTACACCAAATGGAATCATTAAACGTTATGATGTTGAAATCTTTGTAGCAGGCACCAATGCCATTGTAGTTCAAATGTCATCCGAGATGGAGGAGCTGTTTATAGATTCTAAACTGGAGAAATTTTCATGGTATGAAGCTCGAGTGCGTGCTGTAACTATTGCTCCAGGCCCTTTCAGTGATAGAATTTTGTTTTTGACGAATCAGGATGAATGTGCATCATCTCCATGTCAAAACATTGGTACTTGTACTGATGGTGTTAACATGTATGCTTGCAACTGTGTGGATGGATATACTGGAGTCAATTGTGAAACCAATATAGATGAATGTGCATCATCTCCATGTCAAAATGGAGGTAATTGTACTGATGGTGTTAACATGTATAGTTGTCAGTGTGCAACCGGTTGGAAATCTTCACAGTGTGAAACAGGTAATAGTTACATTTGTGGTTGTGTGGACCATATTTTTATGTAATTGAATGTGCTACAGACATCGATGAGTGTGTTTCTGGAGTAAACAACTGCCACAATAAATCTACGTGTACAAACACAAATGGGTCATTTAGTTGTGCATGTTTTACTGGCTATTCAGGGGATGGCGTTTCATGTACATGTAAGTTGGTTTATGACCATTGGTTGTGACACGTGTTGCTGAAACTTAATACTATCATTTATTTGCAGTACTTGCTCCTCAAAGCCAGGTTTTCAATATAACAGTGATTGGTCTTCAGTCTCGACAAGTTACTCTTTCATGGCAAGACATAAATCCGGTTGTTGACAACTATATTGTTACATTTGGTGACCGAACTGTAACATCAATCCAAAAGTCAGTAGTGGCAACTGGTTTACAACCTCATAGACAATACACATTTGCAGTTCAAGCAAGGAATGAAAATGGGTCAAGTCCTCTTGGCTCTATGTCTAGAATTCCTGTGATGACACCAGCTTCTGGTAAGCACACTTGCATAACACTGGTATAAAGTGCTGATGTGAGTTGTGTTTAGAGCCAAGTTCTCCAAGAAGTGTCAACCTTACTGTTATAAATTCGACTGCCATTAATGTGACTTGGGTTGTTCCAGCATTTCCTAATGGTATCATTAGTGATTATGAAGTGCAGTATTATCGAACTATGGAAGGAAATTCAAGTGCAACTTTAAGTCATGCTGGTAATATAAACCTAATCTATGTGGTTACTAACCTGGAGGAATACACAAAATATTCAGTCCAAGTTCGAGCAGTTGTATTTCATCCTACTACCCATATTACTGGCGATTTTTCTCTACCTGTTAATGCTGAAACAAATCCTGAAGGTTTGTAGACGTATTCTGCCATTCTCTAAAGGCACATGTACCAACGCGTTTCATGTTATTTTGTTTGATTAGTTCCTGATGGCCCTCCTACTAATGTGCAAGCTAATTCTTCAAGTTCAACATCAATTGATTTGACATGGAATCAACCTGAATTGGATCGTCGAAATGGAAGAATCACTGGTTATCGCATCCAGTATTACATTCAAGCCAGCGGCGGTAATAGCACCATAGGCAACTTAACAAGAACTGAATTATCTGCAAAAGTTGCACAACTCAACAAGTACACTTTTTACTGCTTCAAAGTAGCAGCACGATCTCACTATGTACCACCTTCTGGCCAAAATGCTTATGGTCCTTACAGTAACCCTGTATGTGAGCAGACACAGGAGGATGGTAAGTTGAATGTATCTATATATATAAAAGAGAGGTGTCTGTCTGTATGTCTGTATGTCTGTGTGTCCGTCTGTTGGAGAGTTTCTCAAAGAAGGCGAGTCCGATCTCGGCCGAATTTGGCTCGCGCTCGCCGAATTCATTCCCGTCGAAAGTGAGTCTGTGGTCGTCTTCCTGACTTCTCTCCCGACGACGCCATTTCCCGCCGATCGCACTCGCTGCCGAGTGCTGACAGTGCTTTTGCTAGCAAAATGGACAGCAGAAGACGTAGGTTCGAGGTGGTTTGGAGTTTCAAGCTTTGTGGTTATAATTAGCCATGTCGTAAGAAAACCAAACAAAACGCCAATATCTTGCAGGTTTTTTGTTGGATTCCTTGTGATTATGTGTAGTGCTATCTGGAGCGCCAGTTATAAGAGAGCAAAGGAAATTGAGCATCGATCTTACAGCTTCTGGTTACCAAGGCTGATCTCTGACAAACACCACCCAACGGTGGGCACGCAGGACAGCAGCCTGCCACTGTCACCTGACAGCACAAACAACCCACTGTTGCCTGGCAGCTAACAAGTGTCTCGTTTCCAGAAATACCATCTGGTGTCAAGGGTACACCCATACCCTGTCGGGCTGCCGCTTGCTCTGCGGCCTCGGTGGGGCTGCCTTTAAACATCCAAGCATCTGCGTGCGTCAATCTGTCGAGGCACCGAGCAAGATAGAGACATGAACCAAATGCAACACAATTGCCGATTTATTTTCACTATGTCCACTCGCTCATGCAACGCACTGCAGACCGCAACACTTGTATATTCGTTCTCACATACGAATATATCTTGAAGCAGTCAGAGGTCCAACGGCCCATCCTTTGGATCAAATGCTCTGGTAGTCCAGCAGCTGCTGCACTGGAAGCTGCCCCAATGCGAAACTGTGGGAGGTATTTGAGCTTGTTTCTTTATTTTTTCTGCCTCTTCTGAGAGAGTCTTCCATCTTTTCCGGAAGAGCTGGTAGAGACGGAAGAGGTTTGAATAAAGAAACAATGAAAAGATGTTGAGCATGTGCTCGTGTTAATTCTTCATCAATGGATGATTTTTGTTTCAGACTGGCATGAGATGTAGCAAAAGTAATGTAGCTGCTTTCTGCTGATGAAATGAGATTTTTGTCATCTGTAGAGCTTGAAGAAGTTGTTACGCACGCGCTAACTAAACGACAACGAAAAGAAAGACAGAAGAGTTTATTTTGTCACTTCTTGACTACCTCTCTTCCAGCTCTTCTGCTCCTTTCCTGGAAGAGGTGTAAGAGTTTTCCGACACGTCCTGCCACTCTTCTGACACCTCCACCGAAAATAAAGAAACGAAGCAGAATCTCTTTTGTCTCTTCAGAAGATTCAAAAGAGAATAAAGAAACGCGCCTCGAATCCGTACCCACATTATCCAGTAATGATCGCAGTTGAGATGAAAGTCTGTCTCTCTACAAGAATGCTTCTGACTGGAAGCAGAAGAGTGAGAGGCCAATGTCCATCCACCAGACTGACAAATATTGCTTAATTAAGAGCATGCACGAGGCACACAAGAACCACCGTGAAGGCCATTAATGCTTCTGACTTGGACATCTGTACGTGGAGCACCGCCATGTCTTCCTTAACTGACTTTTTCACAGAGTGTCCGCTCATCGAACGACGTGTCATTTGCTTCTGTAAATTCTGAGACACACACGAAACTGAAGAAAGCTGTTGTGAATGCTGCCCAATACGTTAGCGTATCTCTTTGGCACAGCTGAGGCCATAGACATAGTAACGTCTTCAAACTCCTGAGAACTGGCAATGTGATTGGGCACCGAAGTGGTTTCTTGCGAGAATCCTTTTGTAATTTTAGTATACCATGAAGAACCAACTGCCAACGAGGTGTCATTTGGAGTGGGTCGGCGTAACCTGCCTGAATGTGAAAGTGATGCACCACAAACGAATACACCTTGATAGTCTCCGCTCTGACTGCTCTTGTGCCAAGTGCTGCGAATCTCAACAGTGTTGTCACTGAAGTCGGCCAGCATGAAAGAAAGGTATGACCAGCCGTTGGCAAAAGTTGTTAAATTGTTTTATACCGGTAGTGTAGGCTGCCCACATTGACGGGGCTACTGCTGCATGTTAAAATCATCAAATGTAGTGGTCCAGAGTGATTCCCAATTGGTTGGTAGTGGTGTCGGTTTTCGATCTGGCAGCGTGGTTAGGATATTGAACCTCTCCATCTGTTCACGAGACAATGCATCAGCCAATGTATTGAGCCTCGCTACCACCATGAATATGCGAGACTGGGGCAGTAAAGTTTCTTTTAGCTGCTATTAAGTCCACTAAACGTACAATCTGCATGAGGAGTTTGTCTTTTGTTTTCTTTTTTTGCCAAATATCGACTACTGCATGGTTGTCACAGTGGTAAACTAAGCATATTCCGCTCCATTTAGAACCCCCAAGTAGCTGCTGCGATAACAGTAGCATACAGGTCTTTCTACGCAATAGAAAACGACTTTTACTGGTGTTGCTCCAGTCAGCACCTGCACAGCCATTATCCATTCCAGAAGGCCCTAATGCCATTTTACTCTGCCATGTTGGTAAACAGCTGCATCTGCGGAGACAGCTGCCAGGAATTAGTAAAGAAGTATGACTTCCCTGTCCAAGACATGCGTTTACAACTCATTAAACCAAACCACCTCAACACGGTGAGGATAAGAACTTAACTCAACAAGGTAGCAAACTACACCTGATCTATGGCATAGTCGGCGCTCTATAGCAAACTCAACTTTTCATTTAACCCCTGTATTGGGTTAACCTGACACTGAATTTCTTTTGGTGTACCAGGTGATGTCCTGTACGGTGGCAAATTTATAGGCAAACTATCTCCAGTGTCAAGTCGATGACAAGCCACGTTCGCTGACCAATGTCCATAGGGCCTGACCAAATACATTACCTTACTCATCGAATCAGCTGTGGCAACTGTTTCCATGTGGCAGCTGTTGCCTTTGTGGATCCTGAAGTCCATCAGACACAGTCACATGGTCACTTGCTTTCCAAGGGTCAACTTCAAATTAGATTCATGGATAGACCCCTCCTCAGCAGTAACTGATCTGTCAGTAACTGTGACCGATGCTAATCCACATGTTTGTTCTGACAGATTTCTTACTCTATTCTCCTGACAAGGCCAGCCAGTTAACACACTTTGAATAGGTAGGCAAACAGAAGCATCCTCGCCAAGTGCAACAACACTCTAGCTTACCGTAACCCAAAACAGTATCCATCTGCAACAGAATATCACTTTCCAGCAAACAGCGTACACAGACTTCTTGACTAGTACAAACTTATGGACCACAGAATCATTCCCAACTCTTACAGTCGGTGTCTTAGTTCCAACAAACTCTATATCGCCTTCTTCAACATTCACTCCAATACTCTCAGAAATTCCTCTGATATTATTAGCCCGTTCACACTAGCGTTTGTAACTGTGCCAGCATGGTGCGCCACAGTGTTTTTTGGCTTCACTTCGCAGTGTGAACGCCGGCCGAACCGAACCGAACCAAACTAAAGCTGTTGAGCTGGCTCACCTCAAGCTACCGTGCCACCACGGTTCGGTTCGATTCAGCTTAGTTTGGTAGTCCAGTGTGAACGCAAACCAAATCATGTTGGACTTGGTGCATGCTCTGTCTCAATTGCAAGATGGCATGGTCTGAAAGCGAAACGCCCTACCTCATTCATTTGTGGGGTGAGGAAAGTATACAGGTCCAAATTGAAGGATGCAAGCGTAACAAGCAAATATTTGCAAAGCTGGCTGGTCAAATGGAAGAAGAGGGATCTGAGCGAACAGGTTCGCAATGCCGAGAGAAGGTAAAGAAACTCAGAGGAGACTATCGCAAAATAAAGGATAACAATAATGAGTCAGGCAGAGTACGTCGTTCCAGCAAAATTTTTGAGGCGAAGGATAGAATTCTTGGGCACAAGCCAGCTATTCATCCTTCCGTTGTTGTGGATAGGCTTTCACAGACAATAGTAGAAGGCAGTGAATATACACATGCTGAAGCAATCGATGTTCCAATTCTTACGATTCCACTGATGCTGATATTCACCTTGACGAAAGCTCTTGTGCAGGAAGTTCGACTCTATGACGATCCAGCTCAGTTTGCACTATGCCATCACTGCTGACAGCTATCACTATCGATTCAGAAAACACGACGACTGTGGCTACCACAGAGAAGAAAGGAGTAAAGAGACCTTGCGAGGGTCAAGGCAAGAGCAAACGTCAACAGCAATGGCAGATGTGATGGGCTCAGTGGTATCAATGATGGACATGAGAGACTCTGATTCATCTCTGCTGGTAGAATTGGAAAGAAAAGAGGCTCAAGTACGAGGAAGACCGAGTGAGAGAAGAAAGAGAGTTTGAGGACAGAAGAAGGAAGGAGGAACGAGCTTTTCAACTGCACATGATGCAGCTGTTGACAGGGTGTAGGCAGCAACAGCCTGCTCAATATCCCCATGGTCTTTTTCAAGTATGTTTGAAGATGCCAACAATATTTTATTACAACAAGACAAATTATGATTTCTGCTATAGACTGTTGTATGAGATGCAGTAGTTTAGTTGATAACTAGCATAAATGGAGGCAACTAAAGTTGACAGACCGCTCATTACTGTCTATTATGATAGATACCTAACTAGCTCGTCACAAACTTGTCCTGGCAGACACGTATCATTTATAGATTCTCTGGGAGCACAGACTGCACCCGGTTGCTAAAGGTGTGTACCACTTTCCAACCACTGCTCATTAAACATATATATCCCCATGTATTTCACATATGTTGTGAAGAATACGACATGTACCAACTGCATCTGGGACATTCCGAATATCCATATCAATCTTCTTAATCAGCGTTTGCCATCGAGCCTTTAGTTCTACCAAATGCTTTCTCTACTACTATTCTTGTTCTTGAAAATTGATAGTTGAAGTTTCTCTGTTGGGCAGTTATTCGATCATTGTCTGCAAATGGTTTAAGTAGCCATTTTTTCAGTGGGTAAGCTGAATTACCAATAAGAAAAACTGGTATGTTGCAGCCGTTAATCATTCTTTGATGCTCTGTTAATATTGATCCATTCTCTGCCTTCTTAAATAGAGCAGAATTGGTCAAGACCTTATGCACACTGCCTGGCCATCCAATGTTGATCTCATGAAACAGAAATCTGTGGTCAATGACTCCTTGAAGGATGACTGAATACCAGCCCTTTCGATTATAATAGTCGGTATGATTGAGTGCTGGCGGTGAAACTGGAATATGAGATTCATCTATGGCACCTGCACACTGTGAAAAGCCTAATGACTCATAAAAACCTTTGACTACCTCCAGCAATCTCTCGCCTACAGGAAATTGGATATATCTTGCTAACAAAGAATGGACTATAGCTCGGCAAGTAGCTTGCACACTACTACAGACGGTTGATCTCCCAACACCAAAAGATGGGATAATGTTCGATATTCCACAGTCGTCGCAAGGAACCAGACATTACAATGGCTACTCGTTTCTCAAGACTGATTGATACTTGCAGATGTGTAGTTTGTGGTTAGGAACCAGACAGTATAATGGCTACTCGTTTCTCAAGACTGATTGATACTCTCAGATGTGTAGTTTATGGTTCAATATCTTGTCTTAATTGTTCACATAAATACAGAAAGGCTTCCTTGGTCATTCTGAAGTTCTCTAACGAATCCCTCGTAGTGAACGTGCCTTGTACAATAAATTCCCACCGTTGATCTGACCTTGAAAGACAAATAATCGTTGGATTTATATCAAAATACTTCTGCTTGACTGATCTGTTCTACTAGTTTGTCTTATTACCTGGGGTAGCTCCATACATGCCTTTCAGGAGCAGGCCAGTAATGAGAAGCAATGTGGCGCAGTGCAATATTTTTTCCCCTCGTATGCTGCATGCGGCGCAGCACACGACCAAGAAACGGTCGCCTGAAAAATCGTCTCTGAGACTTTGGTGTTGTACATCTCACTGCGATTGACTGCTGAGATGCCAATGAAAACAGGGCAATCGCAGCTTGCCTACGTACTGTCTATTCCCCATAAGTGTGAACTTTGAAAATCATCAATATCTCTGCTGTCTTTTGGACTTTTGCGGTGATCTCGTATCGTTAGAAACCGCTAGGTCTCGCATTTCTGTTTATCAAATTATCTAAGCCTTTCCTAGAAACGAAACGGAAGGATAGTACTTGTGTATATCAAACACAAACGGGTGGAGCAATGGTTATTATCCAATTATCTTGTAAGACCAACGGATCAGCAACTGGAACCATTTAAGATAATTGGGATAACATTGTCCAACTGGAGCAGCTCTTAGTGCTCTAATGAGCACACCTGGTGTGACCTCTACTTCATTACTCACTTTCGAGTTCACGCTTACGGGGAACAGACAGTAGCTACAATCCATCACAAGAACTACCCGGATATGCACTGGTAGCTGAGTACACGCCCACTTTCTTTGAATGCGCACTCTCATCGCGCTTTCAGCCGTGGGCAGTGTGAACGCAGGCCAACAAGGTTAGCTGACGAGCTTCGGTTCGGTTTGGCTCGGTTAGGCTACGTAACCATGCTAGTGTGAACAGGCTAGGGTAATCCGGGGTATTTCAGCAACGGGGCAATTCCGCACACTTTTGGATTCAATTACTTCTCATTTCTTTCAACGGAGACGAAATGGAACGTGTGAACACTCGCTGGATAGTTTATCGTTCTGCGCTTTAGGTAGCGGCAAAATACCTATGTTTGTGAGCCGGAAGAATTTCCTAGGTAGTGTTTTCATGCAAAGGTGAGCATCACGTTGTAGAACAAACCGTCTAACTTTTTAGCTAGCAAGTTGTTTGGTGACTTCATACTAAAGATAGACACACCACTGTTACTGCTCGTGCACATCGCGGAAGATAAATCACCAGCTGAAATTAGCCGATCACGGGAATCTTCTCGTCATATAATGGGGGCCCTAGTAGGGTGCAAAGTGGATATCATATCATTTTATTGTAACTTGTTATCTGTACTAAGCGAAAGACCATCAAATAAGCAGGCATGGGTTTGTGAACGGTGCAGAGCTCGAGAGGAGAAGCAGGAGACAATAACAGCCGTCCACGTATACTACAGTAGCAAACGAAGAAACCTTAAGCTGGGTTTACATTAAAAATTTCAAACACTAGGTGTTAATATTGGTATCGATGATGTTGATATCAAAACCAGCTATTTACTAAAGCTAAAGTATGTCTGATATGGGTCGAAGGTCACCAGTTTCCTGATCCATTCGGATTCTCTGCATTTGCGGGATAGGTCGTCTTTCAATCCCAGATAGTCAATGATGGTGACTTTCATATCCTCTACAGAGTGCTGTGGTTTGTCATGTCGTCCTACCGGTTTGCCTTCCAGTTGTTTGCTTGTTACGTCTGCTCTGTGATTGTTCATTCGTTGATGGAGGCATTGTCCCGTCTCTCCGACATATTGCATGCCACACTTTGTACACTGTATCAAGTATATCATGTTGCTTGTTTTACAGTTGTACGAGCCTTTGATTTTGTAGGTCTTCTTTGTTGTGTTGCTTGTGAATGTATCAGATGTTGTTATTATTGAGCAGGTCTTACATCCCTGAAATTGACATTTGATGTTGCCCGGTGTGACAGTTCGTTTGTTTACATCCGAGTGTACCAAAATATCTCGTAGGTTCTTTGGTCTTCTATATGACACTCTAGGAAATGACGGGAAGATCTTTTGAAGTGTAGTTGATCGTTTGAGTAAATGATGACGGTCCTTTAGAATAGTTGACAGGTGAGGAAGAAATGGGTGGTAAGTGACCACAAGTGGTATCCTTGAGTTGTTGGTGGAGTGTCTTGCTGATGGTGACAGACTCTTCTCTTGATAATTCTGTAGCCTTTCGTATATCCCTCAAGATGTTCTCCTTCGTTTCCGTCTTTGCTCTCTGTTTATCTTCCAGTGTCAAGACAACAAAACAGACAGACAGACAGATGAACGAACAGACCAACAGACAGACACACGGACAGACAGACAGAAAGAAAGACATGTTTTATGTGTGAGTGTGTGTTTGTTCATCTATCTGTCTATCTGTTTGTCTGTCTGTCTTGTCTGTGTGTCTATGTGTCTGTCTGTCTGTGTGTTTGTCTGTCTGTCTATTTGTGTGTTTGTCTGTTTGTTTGTTTCTTGTTTGCCGCACCGTTGGTTACTCCACATCAAACAAACACAATTCTTTTCCAGATGCTCCACATATTGCCGTTGCCCCAACTGCCCCCACAACAGTCAATTATGGTGCTGAAATCTCCTTGCAATGTGCTGCTACTGGAATTCCTACACCACAGATCACGTGGCTGAGAAACTCCCAACAGCTCAAGTTTGACGATAATCGTCGTTCAATTGACATGGACAACGTGACTCAACGTCTTAATGGACGGCCAGTCGATGTGATATCTAACCTCATGATCAAGAATATCACTGATGCGGATGATGGTGTGTACAAGTGCAATGCCAGCAATAGTCAAGGATGGACGAGTGCAACAGTGAGGGTAAAGGTTGATGTGGCAGGTAGGAGTTTCTGATTTGGTGTCTTGATTTGTATTGTGTTTGTCTGGTGTAATAGCAGATAGACATGTATAGGAGTGAAAGGCAGACAGACAGTGTGTTTGAATAGAACTGGACAGAACGAACAAACGGACATACAGACAAACAAACAAGCATATGAACATGCAACAAACATACATACAAACAAACAAACAAACAAACATACAAATGAACAAACATACAAACAAATAAAAATGCAAACAAACAAACATACAAACAAACATACAAACAAACAAACATACAAAAACATACAAACAAACAAACAAACATACATGCAAACAAACATACATGCATACAAACAAACAAACAAACATACATACATACAAACAAACAAGCAAAAAACCAAACAAACATTCATGCATACAAACAAGCAAACAGACAGACAAACATACGTACAAACATACAAACAAACAAACAAACAAACAAACAGACAAAAAACAAATGAATGAATGAACAAACACAAACTAACGAATGAATGAACGATCTGATTGCTTGCCTGCTCTATTGACTACTGCTTGACTGACTTCAGAAATACATTTAATAGACAGATAAACAGATTGATTAATTGGTTGAGCTATCAACTGACAAGCAGACGGACAGACCAACCTGTAGACACACAAATAGACACGGTCACTCACAAATGGACAGACAAACAGATGAATGGACAGACAGACAAACAGACAAACATAAATAGACACACAAACAGACAGGCAGACAGATGAATGGACAGACAGACGAACAGGTGGACAAACAAACAGACAGATAGACAGACAGACAGACAGATAGACGAACCTTGCTAGCATTGTATTATAGATGTATGTTTGAAATAAATGTTATTTGACGAACAGACAGACAGATAGAAAGACAGGCAACAAGTCAGACAGACAGACACAA
>NC_085094.1:7700269-7705269 GCF_963422355.1 Corticium candelabrum
CTGAAGGGGGATATGTGTTAATTTACTCATTGGAAGGGGAGCAGTAGCTGGCTTTGTAAGACTTTACGTTAGTAAGTCGTTACGCTTGAGTTTTGCCTATACTAAACGCATTACATTTAATTATAAAATATAGACAATATATAACAATTAATATATTTTATATAAATTCTAAAATTAGTATTTTATGTAAACTATAAAAATATATATATTAGTTATTGCATGGCAAGAAGGGATTATGGATATATTGACTTGCATGTTCAGGGCTTTCCCGCAACTAATTAGTGAAGGAAAGTCCGAGGCCACCCAAGTCAATCCCTCCCTCTCATGTAACCAGAGACCAATGGTGTATTACTACCACTGTTCACTTTGTTGGCTGTAGCAGCCATCTATATGGGCAGTAAACGACCATAGCAATGGTACGGTATGCTTGACAACATACTACAAAAATTAATATTTTGTATATTATTGACTAAATATGTGACCAGTCTTGAAGTTGAGCTAAGTTTAAATTTTTTTATTATTTTAGAGTAATTTATTTAAAATTGGTATTTTATATGAATTATAGAATTATATCAATTTTTATAAAGTTTATATAAATTATAAAATCAATATCAATTATATAATTTATATTAATTATAAAATCAATATTAATTATAAAATTTATATTAATTAAAATGTATATCAATTATAAAGTTTATATCAATTATAAAATTTATATCAATTATAAGATTTTATATCAATTAATATGTTATGTATAGTTCCCGGGCCTCCTGCTGATGTGAGTGTAACAGCAACGGAACAAGAAACGATCATTGTTACTTGGAATCCACCACAGACACCAAATGGCATCATTCGTAAGTACGAGATAAAGAGATCTCGTGTGTCTGATGGAGACTCGAATGATGCAACAACCGACATCATTTACTCTGTTGATGCTACAAAACGTTTTCTTGTCGTCACCAATGCACATGCTAACGAGATGTATGAGGTGATGGTACGCGCTGTTAATGATAGAGGAAACCAAGGAGAGGGAAGTCCTGCAATGCGAGTCACAGCAATATACGTTGGTGAGATTGGTTAATTTAGATTCACACACACACACACACACACACACACACACACACACACACACACACACACACACACACACACACACACACACACACACACACACACACACACACACACACACACACACACACACACACACACACACACACACACACACACACACACACACACACACTTCACTTCACGCTGCGTTCATTCCAATGAGAAACGATGCAGGCCAAGGTCACCATAGGCTATATCGGAGGAGTGGATGTTCTCTGACAGCAGAAACGCTTGTGGTTGTGGAGGCCTTGTTGGCGGAATGTTTGGTGACAGTACTGACATTGACTAGTCAGGGACTGACCATGTTGTTGTCTCTGGTGGTTTACAAGGGCGGCATGGTTTACAGCAGTAAAACCACAACCATCAGAGCTGCAGTGTAAAGCAAGCTCTGATGCCGTTTGCCTTGCTTCGCGGCAATGTTTCGACTTAGACTTTGTAGTGAGCTTGGTTTTGAAGGCTGCTGTTTTTTGTTACACACACACACACACACACACACACACACACACACACACACACACACACACACACACACACACACACACACACACGCATGCGCGCACACAGACACACACACACACACACACACACACACACACACACACACACACACACAAACACACACACACACACACACACACACACACACACACACACACACACACACACACACACACACACAAGTTTGGTTACTAACTAATAGAGGACACTTTCATTATGTTGCTGTCTGATTTGCCAGATCTTGGTGAGAAAGCTCCAACAAACGTGGAAATCTCGAATTTGACTTCAACCGGGTTTTTGGTCACGTGGCATGCACCCAACAATACTGACGGTCTAAGCAACTACACGATCATTGTTCGACCGGGTGATTCGGATGGCAGGAACGATTTGCTTTTTAATATCAACGCATCTGCTTCTGCTATGAACGTGTACAATTTGAGTAGCAACACTTTATATCAAGTGCTCGTACAAGCCAATTATTTCTCGAAGGCATCTGTGCAGTCGTCTCGGAGATTTAACCAGACACTCCAAGGAGGTACATGTGTGGCTGATTGTATTGATTAGCAATTAATGTATTTCGTAATTAATTAATTATATTAAATTAATGAAATTACTCAGATGCTCCAAGGAGGTACATCCATGACTGATTGTATTGATTATCAATTAATATATTACGTAATTATTTAATTATATTAAATTAATGAAATTACCTAGATGCTCCAAGGAGGTACATATGCGGCTGATTGTATTGATTAGCAATTAATATATTACTTAATTAATTAATTTTATTTCATCTTTCTCATTTTTTCAAAATGTTTAGTCTTGTTTGCATTCACGCGCGATTTACAAAGTATGCGGATTACACCACGATTGACGGAGCAAGGCGTTGTTGTAGGCTTCCTAGATATGTAGATTTAGTTCGCTCACAACAGCTTAGTTAGACCTCCGCGGAAACGTGGGACACCAAGATTAGTGCAAAGGAAATTATCCTACAACACACGCTAAAAATTCACGCTAAAGTCAAGATTAATTACAAATTATTGCGTCTATACAGCTGATGAATGATGATATTTGAGAAGCGGCCCAACCGCAGACTATGTAAGTTATTTAGTTGCACAACAGCCGTAAGCAACGGATAATTGAACGCCTGAATCGGTTAATTGAACGCAAAATACTTTAGAAGAGCAACTGAAAGTCTGTTTCCTGAGTTCTCGGGTTTGTTTGACAAAAACTATTGCTAAGTAACGCAACCATTGTTACGCGAATTGGTAAAGACAGAACACCATCGCTCGCCAAACACAATGCTAACCGAGCATTTACTAGTTTAATTGAAATTATTGGGGTGTTGATATGCTTTGGTGTACCATCAACTGGGTATGACTTTATTGGGTTCAAAGTTCAGTAGGACAAAGACACAGGGCAGATTACTGTATACGTTGAAAGACAGACAGACGGATAGATAGACAGCAGACAGATGGACAGACACACAGACGGACGGATGTACAACCAGAAAGACAGACAGACAGACTACAGACATACAGACACAGACAGATTGATAGAAAGCAGACAGACAGACAGACGGACGGACGGACGGACGGAAAGACAGACAGACAGACAGACAGACAGACAGACAGACAGACAGACAGACAGACAGATTGATAGACAGATTGATAGACAGCAGACAGATGGACGGACAGAAAGAAAGACAGGCAGACAGACAGACAGATACACACACACACACACACACACACACACACACACACACACACACACACACACACACACACACACACACACACACACACACACACACACACACACACACACACACACACACACACACACACACACACACACACACACACACACACACACACACACACACACACACACACACACACACACACACACACACACACACACACACACACACACACACACACACGTGCGCACATGCGCGCGCGCACGGGCAGACTACCATATGCCTTCACTGTGCATGCACACCAAGGCATAACTACAACATAAAAATGTAACAAGTAAATTATTTCAGTTTATATTCTTTTGTTTTATTTCATAATTTTTGTATCTCTAAACTGTTTAATATCAATTTACTAACATTTACATTTTTAGTTCCAATCTCAAAACCAACAAACGTGACTTCACATGCCACTAGTGAGTCAGACATCGAACTGCAGTGGATCTCTCCTCCTCAATCCGACCTCAACGGCAACCTTTGCAAATTCCAAGTCAAATACCACTCGACTCACTCCCAGAGTGTCTCAACAGAGTTTAACTCTCGTCAGCGAACCGGAAAGATTGGAAACCTAAAAGCGTGGACAGACTACATGATATACATTGCTGCAGCGACGTGTGGTGGAGAAGGAGGAGTTGGACCATTTGCACACGTGTCTGTGCGGACGCAAGAAGGAAGTGAGTGTTTTTCAGATTTTTACTTGATGAGATGACTTTAGATAGATAGATAGATGGATATAGTGGCAGTAGAGGGCCTGTTGAAATCACGTTTATAGTTTGCCAATAGTTACTTTATGTAGTCTGTCTGTCTGTCTGTCTGTCTGTCTGTCTGTCTGTCTGTCTTTTTCTTTCTGTCTGTCTGTCTGTCTGTCTGTCAAAGGTATTTTATTCAATAGAACAAAGTACGTACAGATGGAGGCTAAATCCTCTACAACACAATGTCCTCATCAGTCCAATTAACTACACACGTGCTTGCTCCTTTACTAAAAAAAAGTAAAGGCCAAATGGCCTTGGAAAAACACAAATTAACTAGCGTCATCTAAAAGTCTCTCCACTTTCCTGTAGATGACTCGAGCATTGGCTTTTTGTAGCTGAATGGACATGCGCTCCCTCCAATGTGTCTTGAATGAGGAGGCATTTGTTGTTCCATAGGCATCCGTTGATCTACTTGACAAATGCTGTAGGTACATTTCTGCTTGTTGTCCCCATCGACCAAAATGTTCCAAGACTAGTGGGACTGCTGTCACTGTTTCCTTACCAAGAAGTCGTTCTCTGCTATATTTTTCTGTCTGTCTGTCTGTCTGTCTGTCTGTCTGTCTGTCTGTCTGTCTGTTTGTCTGTCTGTCTGTTTGTCTGTCATATATATTTATATACATTTTATATAGAAAATATCAAAGACTGTATGTTGATGTGTTGTCTGTGTGTCTAGTTCCTGATATCACGGCATTTACAGCTAATCTCACGTCGTCAACCAATGTCACTCTTACTTGGAGTATTAGGCCAAATGGGATTCTGACATCATTGGATGTCAGTGTGTATGTTGATGGTGCTAATGACAGTGTGAGGTCGTTGGAACGTGTGGCAGTTGGTCAGCATGTGTGGAGTGAGCTGAAGGCATATACGAAGTATCAGTTTGT
>NC_085094.1:7710269-7807769 GCF_963422355.1 Corticium candelabrum
CGTCCCAATTGGATGCCAAAGTTGCTACAATGATGATGGATAAGGATGGGATGGCAAAACAAATGAGTTATGTTGACATGGCGGGGACATTACCGAGAGACGAAACGTGTGGGAGTCCGGATGTTTGGACGAATGCCGAAAGAATGAAGAAACAAGAGAGCTACATGGACATGGCTAACACACTGCCGAGAGACGCAAGACAAGAGACCAAGAAAGAAGCATATGTGGACATGAACAGCAGTGCTCCAGCATTCGGTGAATATGACAGTCCAGTTAACTGGCAACAACCCACCACACAACAGACGTCTCGTGTTGCTCCACCAGCCACGGTATACGACAAGTCGCGTGATCTGCAAACCGGCATGCATCAGTACGTTGACATGGGGGATGGACAAGCTGGTGGAGGATACAACGTTCCGGCCAAACGGGAAATGTATGTTGATATGTCGGGCACATTACCCCACATGGAGAGTCCGCAAGATGTCACACTCTCGGTCACTCTGAATGACTCTACTTCACCAGAGACAGCTTGTTAATATCAACATGAACGACTGCCAGTGATATCTGTGTGTGTTGCATGCATACTGTTTTGTTAGACTAGATTGTTGCTTAGCTTGTTGGTCAGCAGACAAGACATAATAGAGCTGCTACTGTAGTAGTAGCTGTGGTGACATTGACATCGTTTGCTGTATGTATGTTTGCCTGGTCTGTTTGTAGTGGCTTTAATAGTTTATGATGATTTTGTCCGATTTTCCTCACAAGCGGACATGTTTAGTATCAACGTCTACATTTTATTCAAACTGTGTCGTGTATTTCGCTCTCTTCGTCTCCTACTTTCTTGTTTGATAAGCTACGTGTTGTTCGATGTCAGAACACTACTAAAGACAACAAGAATAAAAGTCTGACTGGAGCACGCGCATGCGCACCAACCTGTAGTCAGACCTTTGCCCATCCTCATACTTACGCAGGAAGCATGAGGACAGGGAGGGGTCTGGCTACTCAAGATAACGCAACACTAATAATTAATCATGTCATAACCAGCCATAACAATAGGCGCATGCGCTAAACTACCACAGGGCATGCCCGTCACTAACTCTAGCGCATGCGCGCTCAAATTAATTCAATTATCAAGGCGATGAAAAGGCGCGACACTTTAACTAAACTAGCTGGAAGACAGATATAGCAATATTTATTTGTTTGTTCTGTGTGAATGTGACGTGTGCGGCATTAGCCTCGCGTGGCCAGACCAGCGTACGCGGGGCGGATCTTACCACACGAGACAACATCCTGTTGTTCGTCTCTTGCGGTAACGCTTCGACACACGCTCCAATCTGATATCTAGACGTGTGGAGATTTGATGTGGAAAGTGTTCTAGTTTGGATATCAGCCAAACTTTAGTGTCGATAATGACAATTTCAGTGTTTGCGTAACCTCTCACAATATAATGGCAGGTATATTAATTAACTAAGCAATCAAAGTTAGAGAGTAATCGCATTATGAATTCAATCATCCCTTTCCACATACAACACACACTTTCTTGGATGCTGCAATGTCACAGCAAATGGATGGATAACGTACGGACCATTCATCGTGCGTTCCTAGATCTCATCACCTTGTACCTTCACTCTCTCTCCCTCCTACTATGCACATTAAGCGGAGATAAGTGAGAAAAGAAGAAGCAGTTGATATTGTAGCATGCATGAGTGATGATGCAATGGATCCTAGATTGTCCATCCATCCGTGATACAGTAGAGTTGTACAGCCTCGTTAAGAGGTGTCCACATGACATCCAGTTGTAATCTGCACTCACACAGACGGCAACAAAAGTTGACGGAAGTTGACTTGCAGCAAGAATAGCGCACGGTCAATGCAAACAAGCTCAGCGGCTCCCACCTCTGCAGTGCCAGCCGCAGTAGCAGCAGACAGAAGTGGGCGTTGCAAGCTGTTGGCTGCGAATTTGCGTGGGAGATTTCCGGCACGTTCACAGCACACCACATCACACCGATTAGCTAACTACCTACCAAGCCACTGTTATTGAAGCCATCGACATGACGAGTGCTGTTTCTCTCTTTTGTGCTCTCACCTTGTGCAGCCAAGTCCATTCAATAACTGATGTGGAAACACCACCACCTGCACCTGCACCTCCAAGTTCAAATCAAAGTAAGGCAAAGCATTACTGCACAGACGTAGGAAAGAACAACCCGATTTTGCTCCGCTTTTAAAATATTGAATGGTTGCTGTATCGGTTAGTGCTATTGCAGGGGATTGCCAGGAGGTATGACAGTGGAGTGTACGTAGCCAGTGAGTTGTATGTGTGCATGTGCCCTAGTAGATCAATAAATCAAGTGCTGGTTCTTTATGAAACAGCAACCTTTGTAACAACTGTGCTCCAGTTGCAGCCATATGTGCTGTACACTGTGCATGTGAAGGTCTAGCTGCTGAGTTTGCCTCCGACTGGCGACTAACCGACTTCGAAGTTCGATCACCTGACCAGAAATGATGGAGGTGTTGTATTGTTAGCTCGTGCTCCTCATCTTGTCCTTCATCAGCTCACCGACTCCTTTTCCTTCATGATTCCAAACCAACTCACGTTTTGCAAAATTTGTGATCACAACCATCTTCTAAAATGTGGTTTGTTTGTATGCACCACATTAAGGCTCATCCTTTACCATACGACATCGATGCTTTTACACTGACTTTGTTCCTGTGTGCAGCTGCTGTACGTCTGCGAGATGGAACGACAGCAGAAAACGGGCGAGTTGAAGTCTACATCAGTAAGTTAGATACTCAAACAGACGACAGACTTGCATACAACATTGTCAGTATTGAAAGCAATGCTCACGCCTCACAACATCAGAATAAATGACATGAGTTGGAAGGTTTCAAGCATGCCTGTCACCTTCTTTCTGTAGATGGATTGTGGGGCACCGTCTGTGACGACGAATGGGACATGCTCGATGCAGCAGTCGTGTGTCGGCAGCTCGGCTTCGGTACAGCAGTGATGGCAGTCTCGAGCGGCCGATATGGTTCGGTCGACAACGACGTTCCGATTTTGATGGACAACGTCGCCTGTAACGGACACGAAGACACAATACAGGTTAACTGAACAACAAGAAAGAAAGAAGTTTGAGTGTATGTATGTACATCTTGATTGGCTGTCGCAGGAGTGCACACACGTGACAGAAAGTGATGCAAACTGTGCACACAGTGAAGACGCTGGAGTCGTTTGCTGTAAGTTTGAGTTTGTCTGTATCATCCAGTAGCTTGATATTGCAGGATGTGCGTTGTCTCTTCTAGATCCTTCGACAAACGTGACCTTCAACGGTATGAAGAGTCTATCAGTGCATGCTGGCATGCACGTTCGCTGTAAGTAAATCTCTGAAATGTGTCCTTGCAGTGACGGTCAGATTGCGAGGAGGAACGGTTGAGAACGCCGGACGCGTGGAAGTTTTCCACGGTGAGACATTCTGTTCGCACTCCCTTGTCTCTTCTCTCTTCTCTCTCCTCAATTGCGCCTCTCCAACTGCAAACTTTAAAGACGAGCCTCTAGGGTCATACACACTTTTGTATTAAAGCAGAATTCCTTGCAAGACCAGCCTATAGCTGAAAGAGCTACTACTAAAATATATTTTATCCATGTCTATGGATTGAACAGGCTTTATTAACCATTTGAAAATAAGTCAACAACAAGAACAACAACAGAAGGATATCCATCTCATCTTATCTTAACAGTATCACCGGAATCATCTCACCAAACAAGTGGAGAGATTCTGGCAACTATTATTAGAAGTCACAGTTACAAATCCATCTACACAAATACTACAGGATAAGGAAAACGACTACTCTGATATTTCATATATTGTTAGACATCATGAATATACAATGCAAATCCAAAGCAATACAACAATAATTGTAAACAGAAATGAATGTGTCTTTTCAGAATTAGAAATCTTCTGTAACACCTATGATCCAGTCAATGACTCTTACTACATAAAGTATTAAGAGACAAAAAGCTACACTCCTAGTGGGTTCCTACAAACTGTCTATATCTATATACTATCTATCTATATCTATATACTATCTATTATATTGGGGAAGACTCCTACACAAAAGGTAGGGTAATACAGAGATCGGTTACAAGCTAGAAACTAATGTAGTAAACAAAACAGTGTGATATTTGCTGCTTATCTATATTACCATAAACCACAAACGTCTCGTATACAGACACTACATTTCCTCTCCACTAAAACTACAAGTCCCAACCCAGTCTATTTGGGAACGTTCTGGTTGTCGTGAAACGACGTAGAGGTGGAATGTGCGTCGCAGAGGTCTCTGTCGTGGTAGGAGTAGTCACAGTAGAAGTGGTCTCAGTTAACAGAGCAGTCTGAGTCTGTTGAGCTTTATGGCTTGCAGCTGTGCCATGATCACACCCAAATTCAGACAGAATCTGCTGTGATTTCTGACTTCCTTCTTGTTGAGGAGATAGTACGCCTTTCGGAACTGTTGGTAGATCCATTAGAGGTAGTGCAGCTTCAGATTCTTCTCCCATTTTTCCTGTCTTTAGAATATGGTCTGCATGTCTACCCCATACTATACCATTGGCCATTTCCAAACGGTAAGAGGTACCGCCAGTTCTCTCTAAGACTCTTCGGTAGCAAGATTTTTCACGACCATAGTAGTTCCTTGCCAATACAGACTTCTCCACTTCAAAAATTCTAGACTTAATATGAGCATTATGGTACTTTCTTTGCTGTGCTTGTTTCTCATGGACTGCCTTCTTGATGCTAGTATGAAGTAATTCTAGTCGTGTCCGAAGACGTCTTGACAAAAACAGCTCGGATGCTGATATACCAATAGTGGAATGAGGGATGGTTCGATAATTTAACAGAAACCGAGACAACTTTTGATGCAGAGTTCCCTCATCACATTGGTGAGCGTTCAAGGCTTTCTTGAGGGTTTGAACAAACCGTTCGGCCTTACCATTAGTAGATGGGTGACGTGGAGCACTGGTGATGTGTTTTACTACATTCATCTGAAGAAATTCCTTGAATTCTTGAGAAGTAAATTGTAGCCCATTGTCTGAGACCAATTGTTCTGGGATTCCATATCGGCTAAACAATGACATCAAAACCTCGATATACTTCTCTGATGTAATTGATTTCATTGTTATAACTTCAGGCCGTTTGAAATGGGCATCAATAACGACGAAAAACATACTGCCGAAGAAAGGTCCTGCAAAATCTATATGTATCCGTTCACGCGGTCGAGTAGACTATGCCCAAGAATGTAATGAAGCTACTCTCGGTGACTTGCGATTCAATTGACAACCAGCACAATCTCTGACAATCTGCTCAATCTGTCTGTCTGTTCCTGGCCACCGCACATATAGCCTAGCCAAACCCTTCATGCGTACGATACCAAGACGACTTGTATGTAACTCCTTCTTGATGTCTGGGTGTAGCGATGGTGAAATCACCAAGCGGACACCTCTGAAAAAGCAGCCATTATCTACTGTAAGTTCTTCCTTGTTGACAAGAAAGGGGCGCAGCTTAGCATCAATTGATTCAAGCCATCTTCTCTGGGGATAACGCAGAACCTTGCTCAAAACAGGATTACTTGCAATCTCTTCCTTCAGCCTTGCTGTTGTGACAGGTAGCTTGTTGATCTGTTTGACGTTGATGATATAAGCTGCAACAGCTTCACTCATTTCCTCTTTCCCCCTTACACTGGGCAGAGGTAAGCGTGACAGTCCATCAGCGTTGCCATGCTGAGCTGTGGGCTTGAATTGTATGTCGTAATGGTAGGCACTTAGAGTGAGAGCCCATCTTTGCATCCTCGCAGCAGCTAATACAGGGACTCCTATCTTAGGTCATAACATGGTTGTTAGCGCCTTGTGGTCGGTTACCAAAAGAAATTTCCGTCCATAGAAATATTTGTAAAATGTCTTGACACCAAAAATAATTCCAAGCGCTTCCTTCTCAATTGGGGCGTAGTTTTCTTCGGTCTTGGTCAATGACCGGGAAGCGTAAGCAATAGGTCTCTCTAGGCCATCAGGCATCAGGTGTGCAACCAAAGTGCCAATTCCATGCCATGAAGCTTCACACGCTAATTTCAGTGGTAAATTAACATCATAATGAGTGAAAACATCGGCTGATGCAAGCCTGTTTTTCAATCTGTCAAACGCTTGTGCTTGGTCGCCACACCATTTCCATTGACAATTCTTTCTCAATAAGATATACAGAGGACGAGCTACGTTTGCTAGGTTAGGTATGAATCTGCCATAATAGTTGACAAGGCCCAGACATGAGCGTAATTCCTGCACATTCTTTGGCGTAGGGGTTTATAAATAGCACTGATGCTACTTTACTGTCGGTTGTCTCCAGTCCAGCAACGCTAATCTTTTGCCCCAAATAATCAACTTCTGACATCATGAATGAGCATCTTTTCTTCTTCAATCGTAACCCATGGCTCATCAGCCTGTCCAAGACTTTCTCAAGCATTTCATTGTGCTCTTTTACACTAGACCCACTAATCAGAGTATCGTCAAGGTAGCATGCAACGCCTGCAATTCCTTGTAGCAGCTTGTCCATTATCTCTTGAAATATAGCGGTAGCTGATGGAATACCAAAGGGTAAACGAGTATATTGAAATAGACCCCGGTGTGTATTGACAGTTACAAATTTCCGAGACTCCTCGTCCAAGAGAACTTGTTGATACGCATGTGCTAGGTCTAGTTTAGAAAACATCACATCTCCTAATAATGTTGCAAACAAATCTTCTGGATTTGGCAAGGGATGTACATCAACCTTCAGAGATGGGTTCACTGTAACTTTGTAGTCACCACACAGACGAATACAACCGTCTGGTTTAGGAACCGCAACTAACGGTGCAGCCCATTTACAGCGGCCGATACGTTCAATGATACCAAGACGAGTCAACTTTTCAAGCTCTTTATCAATGACCGTCTTCAATGCAAAAGGTACTTGCCGTGATTTGAGGAACCTTGGTGTAGCTTCCTCCTCCAAGGTTAAATGTGCTTTGTACTCCTTGAGTGTCCCCAATTCATCTCTGAAAACTTCAGCATACTTCTCTAGGAAAATCTACAATAAACTTCTCTTTTGCATGCGCTTGATTCCAGGCCAATCTATTCGGATTACATCTAAACAATTATGGCCAAATAAGGACGTTTCCTTCCCGGGAACCACAACAAGCGGAACGTGAGCGGTCTGGCCATTGCAACGGAGTGCTAGTATGGCTTCACCCATGACTCTAATACGCTCTACCGTATAAGTAGAGAGATGCTGCTTTGAAGGCTCCAATTTCACGTGAGGGAGACGCTCTTTCCAGGTGGTCTCAGAGATAAGAGATACGACAGCGCCTGTATCTGTTTCCATTTCAATGTCCACACCTGCAATTTTAGCTGACATCATTACTGATCCATCTCTACCACCACGGCGAATTGTGAAAAGCTGAAGATCTTTCTTCTCGGTATCATTGTGGACGTTACTGGATTCCACGTACTTGGTCACGTTTGGCTTTCGTGGTGCGCGACAAGCTGGACTAATATGCCCTCTTTTGTGGCATTTGTGGCATGAGGCGTCCTTCCACTTGCAATCTTGTAGAACATGACCACGCTTAGTGCAGCGGTAACATGAGTCTCTCTTGCCTGCACTGCCACTTGCATTACGTTCGCCGTTCATTCCATTGCGGGTGGACTTGCTTCCACTTCCGCATTCCAAAACGTGTGAGTTGTTTCGCCCCATCGTGAGTTTACCCACCCCTCTTGGCGAGTCAGTCAAAACATCGCGCATCTGGGTAGATTGGCGCGCCGCCTCTTCCATACTGTGGGCGATGGCACTTGCTCTTGTCAACGTGAGTTGATCTTCCGTGAGAAGCTTCTTCTGACTGTTGCTGCCACGTAGACCGCAAACGAAGCGGTCGCGCAGCGCGTCAACTAAAAAGGCGCCCAATTCACAGTGTGGTGACAACTTCCGTAACGCCGCCAAAAACTCTACAACGCTCTCTCCATCACGCTGACTGCGATGATAAAACTTAAAGCGCTTCGTGATGACAAGCGGTTGTGGCGAAAAGTGTGCTTTTAGGGTAGCAAGAACATCCTCCAATTCAAGTGTCGCGGGAACTTGCGGATGCACCAGTGTACGGAGTAATTCGTACGTCGAGCTGCCCATGAGAGATAGAAAAATTGCGGATCGCCGCTCCTACTCATTGGCCTTGACGCCACTAGCAAGAAAGAATACTGATAGTCGTTCAGACCATGACTGCCACGTCGTAACTGTAGGATCAAACGGCTCCAAGTATCCAAGTGTAGGAACTGCATTCGCCATCCTCGTCGCCAGTTGTTATGTTGAGAAAAACTCGTACACAAACGTTAGGGTGATACTCAGATCGGTTGCAAGCTAGCAACTAATGTAGTAAACGAAACAGTGTGATACCTGCCACTTATCTATATTACCATATATCACAAACGTCCCGTATACAGACACTACTCTATCTATCTATATCTATACACTATCTACCTATACGTATCTATGTAAGACTTATCAGACCATGTCCATAATTATTGTCTAGAAAGCAACACGTACCAATATTGGTCGCAAGCCAGGGCCCTAGTGAGCCACGCACTGTTGTGCATTTTATGTTGCCATACATAAATTATTCATGCTGATCTGATGTGTGTCTGTAGGTGGGATGTGGGGCACTGTCTGCGACAACGGTTGGGATCTTGTGGATGCTAGGGTGGTGTGTCGTCAGCTCGGGTTTTCTGACGCAATCCTCAGTTTAACAGGAAGCTCTTTTGGAGAAGGAAACGGCAGCATATGGATGGACAATGTTGAGTGTTCAGGAGTTGAACCCAGGCTTGAATACTGCTTTTTCTCAGGATGGGGAGACAATAGTTGCGACCATACGGAAGAGTCAGGAGTTATTTGCAGTAAGATGCCACAAAGACGTGCCTGTCTGTGTCTGTCTGTCTGGTTAACTATTTTGTTCTTTCCAATAAATGTGTAGGAACTATGGCCAATGACCCTTTGTCTAACGGTATGACGTCTGATGCAGTGGTGTAGCGTAAGTGTGAGAGTCTGGCGGTAATAGGACAAGCTCTAGTCCAAACCCTTTCATATACATTGCATACCTCTAGTTTGTAATTATCAACGCTATCACAGCTCATCATACCCATAGGCAAACATCCGCTCATGAACGTCAGCGGTTTGTGATTGGCTGTTCCTTCATTAACTCTGAGCGCGTCTGCGCTAGGGTCACAGTAATACCGCTGTGGACCAACGACCGGACAATGAAGCGTGTTAATTAGCGTGCCAGATGTCGACAATCACACCTGCGAGTCAATGTGTACGTCCAGCCTCTTTTTTGCGCTCTTCATGTAACCAATAAGTACTGAGTAGTACCATGCTCATACGGTCTTTAGTTGCCCTTTTATCGTACAAGCGGCAACACGACGATTTCAAAGCAATCGCGTCAGACCCTATTTTTGCAAAAGTATGACGCGGGAAATGGGTCTGGCTACGCGAGGCTATGCACCCCATAGATACGGCTCTGCACCAGCACATCAAGGCACATCCTTGCCATAGGACATCGATGCTTTTACACTGACTTTGTTCCTGTTTGCAGCTGCTGTGCGTCTGCGAGATGGAACGACAGCAGAAAACGGGCGAGTTGAAGTCTACAGCAGTAAGTTAGATACTCAAACAGACGACAGACTTGCATACAACATTGACAGCATCGAAAGCGATGCTCACGCCTCACAACATCAGAATAAATGACACGAGTTGCAATGTTTCAAGCATGCCTGTCGCCTTAATCCTGTAGATGGATTGTGGGGTACCGTCTGTGACGACAAATGGGACAGGCTCGATGCAGCAGTCGTGTGTCGCCAGCTCGGCTTTGCTACAGCAGTGATGGCAGTCTCGAACGGCCGATATGGTTCGGTCAACGACGACGTTCCGATTTGGATGGACGACGTCGCCTGTAAAGGACACGAAGACACAATACAGGTTAACTGACCAACAAGAAAGAAAGGAGTTTGATTGTATGTATATTTAAACAACTTGTTTGGCTGTCACAGGATTGCACCCACGTGACAGCAAGTGATGCAAACTGTGCACACAGTCAAGACGCTGGAGTCGTTTGCTGTAGGTTTGAGTGACACTTTGCACGTTCGCTGTAGAGTAAATCTCTGAAATGTGTTCTTGCAGTGACGGTCAGACTGCGAGGAGGAACGTTTGAGAACGCCGGACGCGTGGAAGTTTTTCACGGTGAGACATTCTGTCCGCGTTTCCTTGTCTCTTCTCTCTTCTCTCTCCTCGGTTGCGTCTCTCGAAGTGCAAACTTTATAAGACGAGCCGCTAGGGTCATACAGACTTTTGTATTAAAGCAGAATCCCTTGCAAGACCAGCCTGTAGCTGAAAGGGCTCCTACTGAATATATTCTATTCATATCTACGTATTGAACAGGCTTTATTAACCATTTGAAAATAGGTCAACAACAAGAACAACAACAGAATGTTATCCATCTCATCTTATCTTAGCAGCATCACCGGGATCATCTCACCAAAGAAGTGGAGAGAAGGTGGCAAGTATAATTAGAAGTCACAGTTACAAATCCATCTACACAAATACTACAAGAAAAAGGAAAACGACTACTTTGATATTTCATATATTCTTATACATCATGATATACAACGTAAATCCATAACAATGCAACTATAATTGTCAATAGAACTGGAAGTGTCTTTGCAGAATTAGAAATCTTCTGTAAGACCTATGATCCAGTCAATGACTCTTACTACATAAACTATTAAGAGACAAAAAGCTACACCCCTAGTGGGTTCCTACAAACTGTCTATATCTATATACTATGTATCTATATCTATACACTATCTAGCTACATCTATATGCTATCTATCTATATCTATATACTATCAATCTTTATCTATATACTATCTATCCATATCTATATACTATCTATCTATATCTGTACATTATCTACTTATATTTATCTATGTAATACTTACCACACCTTGTCCATAATTATTGTCTAGAAGTTAACGCGTACCAATATTGAGCGCAAGCCAGGGCCTTATTGAGCAACGCACTGTTGTGCTTTTACTGTTGCTATACATAAAATATTCATGTTGATCTGATGTGTGTCTGTAGCTGGGATGTGGGGCACTGTCTGCGACGACGGTTGGGATCTTTCGGATGCTAGGGTGGTGTGTCGTCAGCTCGGGTTTCCTGACGCAACCCTCAGTTCAACGGGAAGCTCTTTTGGAGAAGGAAACGGCAGCATATGGATGGACGATGTTGAGTGTTCAGGAGATGAAGCCAGGCTTGAAGACTGCACTTTCTCAGGATGGGGAGTCAATAATTGCGATCATACGAAAGATTCAGGAGTTATTTGCAGTAAGATGCCACCAACACCTGCCTGTGGTCTGTCTGTCTGTCTTGTTAACTGTGGTATCTAGACTCGTGTATTAGCACTCTAACTCAACAACACAACGAAGCTGCCAAACAAACTTAGTCTCTCGCACTGCGTCGGCGCCCCCGAGACGTCTCCCCCAAAACAACCCTAAACTACTACATCTCTTTCCTCTACATTTTCTAAGTTCCCACATTATTACACTACAGATCCAGTTTCTCTGGAGGTCTCGAAATCCGTGCGGAACGCCTGAGAACAGGCGGAACGTCGGCAGCTCTCGTTTCCAATTGCTGATCAACATCTGTCTCTGCTTGTTCTGTTTGCTGATGTTTGGTGACATTCGCAGCGTTCGCTGCTGTTGACAATCTTGTGCTCTCTTCTCCTTGCTGTTGGCCTACCCAATTTTGAGACTGTACTCTATCATTGCTTGTCCCCCTGGACTTTTAGTCCCGGTCGTTCTCTGTCGAACGTGATCCATGTGTCGCTTGACTGACCGTCCGTCCTCTAATCTCACTCTGAACGATAAGAGTCCCGTTTGACTCTCAACTATGCCTGCTAACCAATCCTGGCCCTTGCCAAAGTTATGCACAGACACTGTTTGCTCCGTCTGCAGATTGCGGTAACTGCAAGATTTGTCATGATCCTTCCTTTGTTGCTCTTGTGCTTCCCTTGTCTTTCTCGCCAGATGCGGATGTAGTAAGTCCAGGCAGCTTCTTGGTCTCCGTCCCATCAGAATCACAGCTGGCGCTTCCCCTGGGGTCGCGTGTGATCTGATTCTGTACCGAAATAGAAATTCATCCAGCTTCGATTCCAGTGTTCACTGTTTGTTTTTCATTCGCTTCATGGCTGCCTTAAAGGTTTGAACAGCCCCTCAGCCAGCCCATTAGAGGACGGGTGGTAGGGTGCAGTTGTAATATGCACAATTCTCTTGCGCTTCATAAAGTTCCAAATTCTTGAGTCGTAACGGCAGAGCCATTATCACTGAACATGATTTCAGGTAGTCCGTGGGTCGCAAAAATACACTGTAGCACCCGAATGGTAGGTCCAGTTGCGAGGAAACTCAGTGGTTTTACTTCCAAACATTTAGAGTACGCATCTGACAGTATAAGGAACCACAGCCCCAAGAATCGCTCAGCAGATTCGATATGAAATCTCGACCACGCACGTACTGGCTGTGCCCAAGGGTGAAGAGGCGCTTTGGTTGTGATCGCTGATGCTCTTGGCATGTACCGCAAGATTTTGCTATCTTCTCTATATCAGCATCCAATCCCGGCCACTAAATGTAACTTCTTGCTAGGCTTTTCATTCTAGATACTACCGGGTGAGCCACATGTAATTCCTCCAACACCATCGGCCACGCCTTCTGAGGTATAATGACTCGCGACCCCCACAGTACACAACCACCCAAGACACTTAGCTCGTGACCGCGATTCCAGTAATGTTGGAGCTCGGAGTCTACTTCTCTCGGTCATCCACCCAACACATAATGCCTGACAGTTGCCTGTTGTCCATCTCTGCCTGTCAATTGCCAAAGTTGTACAGTTGTTATCGGTCTGGCAGAGGTCATTTGCAAGATGTGCAGTAATAGCACCGATTTATTAGGATCCTCTGTCACTTCTGGTTTAACAGACAAAGGTAACCGACTGAGTGCATCGGCTTTGGCAATTGTCGTCCCTGGTCGATAACGTAGTTTATACTGATACCCAGATCACGTTATTGTCCAACTGTGCATGCGACCTGATGCTATCAACGGCACGCCCTTATTCTCTCCTAACAACGAGACCAACGGCTTGTGATCGGTAAGGATTTTAAATGCTCTTCCACTCAAGTATTGGTAAAACTTCTTCACTCCGAACAGCAGTGCGAGTGCTTCGCGGTCTATCTGCGCATATCTCCTTTTGAAAACACGGCTCCTACCCCGTACGGTGAGGCATCACAGGTTAAGATGACTTCCTTCCTTGGGTCAAAATGTATCATCACTTGACTAGACTGGACAGCCTCCTTTGCTTGTCTGAACGCTTCCTTATGCTACTCTTTCCGCTGCCAACGTACGTTCTGGCGCAAAAGCTGATACAGTGGAGCCATCCTAGAAGCCAGCTTCGCTAAAAAGCGGCCATAGTAATTTATCATACCCAACAAAGATCGTAATTCCGTAAACGTTTTAGGTTCGGGTGCAGTTTGAATAGCCATCGCTTTCTTCTTGTCTGGTGCTAGCCCCTTGCCGTTGATAGTATGGCCTAAGTAACTGACTTCTTTTTGCAAAAACCCGCATTTAGTCAGCTTTAGTCGCAATCCCGAGTTGGCTAGCCGTTGTAGTACCATTTCTAGGTTCTGCAAGTGTTTCTCCAGAATACGTCCTGACACTAGAATATCGTCTAAATAGACTACTGTTATGGAAATATCCTGAAGGAGAGTGTCCATTACCCTTTGAAAAATGGCTGGACCCGAGGCAACCTCAATAGGTAGGCGTTTGTACTTGAACAACCCCAAGTGAGTATTTATGATTACCTACTTCTGCGACGTCTCATCAAGTGCCACCTGCTGATAAGTTTGGCTTAGATCTAACTTGGTGAGCAGCCGACCTCCAGCTAAAGAGTCGGATATATCATTAATCTTTGGCAATTGGTATTTCTGACAAGGGGCAGCCTGGTTAATCGTCAACCTAAAGTCACCGCATATCCTGATTGAGCGGTCCCGTTTTAGAACCGGTACTACTGCAGCAGCCCAATGAGAGAATCGAACGGCTTCTATAATTTCGTCTTCTTCCAACCGCCTCAACTCCTGTTCGAATAGCTCTTTGCACGCATATGGTACAGGTCTAAGCTTGAAAAACAGAGGTGTAGTATCTGATCTCACTGCTATCGATGCTGTTGCTCCCTCCAGTAGTCCCATCTCCTCCATGAATACTTTCTGCTATTTGGTAATGAGGTCGTTATGTTGAATCCTTCTTTCCTCGTGTGATGTTCTACCAGTGATATGGAGGTGGAATATCTCTTCCCATTTCAGTTTTAGGGTCTACATTCAGTTTCTACCGAACAAATTTGGACCCTTGCCTTTGACAATGATGCGGGAAATGGGTCTTGCTACGTGAGACAATGCACTCATATATAGGGCTCTGCACCGCACTTAAAGGCACATCCTTGCCATAGCACATCGATGCTTTTACACTGACTGTGTTTTTGTTTGCAGCTGCTGTGCGTCTGCGAGATGGAGCGACAGCAGAAAACGGGCGAGTTGAAGTCTACGTCAGTAAGTTAGATACTCAAACAGACGACAGACTTGCATAAAACATTGTCAGCATTGTAAGCAATGCTCACGCCTCACAACATCAAAATCAATGACATGAGTTGCAAGGTTTCAAGCATGCCTGTCGCCTTCTTTCTGTAGATGGATTGTGGGGCACCGTCTGTGACGACGAATGGGACATGCTGGATGCAGCAGTCGTGTGTCGCCAGCTCGGCTTCGGTACAGCAGTAATGGCCGTCTCGAACGGCCGATATGGTTCGGTCAACGACGACGTTCCGATTTGGATGGACGACGTCGCCTGTAACGGACACGAATATACAATACAGGTTAACTGAACAACAAGAAATAAAGGAGCTTGAGTGTATGTATATTCAAACAACTTGTTTGGCTGTCACAGGATTGCACCCACGTGACAGTAAGTGATGCAAACTGTGCACACAGTGAAGACGCTGGAGTCGTTTGCTGTAGGTTTGAGTTTGTCTGCATCATCCAGTAGCTTGACATTACAGGATGTGCGTTGTCTCTTCTAGATCCTTCGACAAACGTGACCTTCAACGGTATGAAGAGTCTATCAGTGCATGCTGGCATGCACGTTCGCTGTAAGTAAATCTCTGAAATGTGTCCTTGCAGTGACGGTCAGATTGCGAGGAGGAACGGTTGAGAACGCCGGACGCGTGGAAGTTTTCAACGGTGAGACCTTCTGTTTGCACTCCCTTGTCTCTTCTCATTTCTCTCTCCTCAATTGCGCCTCTCCAACTGCAAACTTTAAAGACGCGCATCTAGGGTCATACACACTTTTTGTATAAAAGCAGAATTCCTTGCAAGACCAGCCTATAACTGAAAGGGCTCCTAATAAAATATATTCTATCCATGTCTATGGATTGAACAGGCTTTATTAACCATTTGAAAGTAAGTCAACAACAAGAACAACAACAGAAGGATATCCATCTCATCTTATCTAAAAAGCATCACCGGGATCATCTCACCAAAGAAGTAGAGAGATTCTGGCAACTATAATTAGAAGTCACAGTTACAAATCCATCTACACAAATATTACGAGAAAAGAAAAACGACTACTCTGATATTTCATATATTGTTAGACATCATGAATATACAATGCAAATCCAAAGCTATACAACAATACGTGTCAATAGAACTGAAAGTGTCTTTCAGAATTGGAAATCGTCTGTAACCCCTATGATCCAGTCAATGACTCTTACTACATAAAGAATTTAGAGACAAAAAGCTACACCCCTAGAGGTTTCTTACAAACTGTCTATATCTATATACTATTTATCTATATCTATATACTATCTATATCTATATACTATCTGTTATGTTGGGGAAGACTTGTACACAGAAGGTAGGGTAATACTCAGATATGTTACAAGCTAGCAACTAATGTAGTAAACAAAACAGTGTGATACTTGCTACTTATCTATATTACCATAAACCACAAAAGTATTGTATACAGACACTACATTTCCTCCCCACTAAAACTACAAGTCCAGACCCAGTCTATTTGGGAACTTTCTGGTTGTCGTGAAACGACGTAAAGGTGGAATGTGCGTCGCAGAGGTCTCTGTGGTGGTAAGAGTACTCACAGTAAAGAGGTCTCAGTTAACAGAGCAGTCTGAGTCTGTTGAGCTTCATGGCTTGCAGCTGTGCCATGATCACACCCAAATTCAGACAGAATCTGCTGTGGTTTCTCACTTCCATCTTGTTGAGGAGATAGTACGCCTTTCGAACTGTTGGTAGCTCCAGTAAATGTATAGCAGTTTCAGGTTCTTCTACCATTTTTCCTGTCTCTAGAATATGGTCTGCATGTCTACCCCATACTATACCATTGGCCATTTCCAAACGGTAAGAGGTACGGCCAGTTCTTTCTAAGACTCTTCGGTAGCACCATTTTTCACGACCATAGTAGTTCCTTGCCAATACAGACTGCCCCACTTTAAAAAGTCTAGACTTAATATGAGCATCATGGTACTTTCTTTGCTGTGCTTGTTTCTCATGGACTGCCTTCTTGATGCTAGCATGAAGTAATTCTAGTCGTGTCCAAAGACGTCTTGACAAAAACTGCTCGGATGCTGATATACCAATAGTGGAATGAGGGATGGTTCGATAATTTAACAGAAACCGAGACAACTTTTGATACAGAGTTCCCTCATCACATTGGTGAGTATTCGGCCTCACCATTAGTAGATGGGTGACGTGGAGCACTGGTGATGTGTTTTATTCCATTCATCTGAAGAAATTCCTTGAATTCTTGAGAAGTCTATTGTGGTCCATTTTCTGAGACCAATTGCTCTGTAATTCCATATCGGCTAAACAATGATCACAAAACTTCGATATTTTTCTTTGACGTTATTGATTTCATCGTTATAACTTCAGGCCGTTTGGAATGGCATCAATAACGACAAAAAACATGCTGCCGAGGAAAGGTCATGCAAATCTATATGTATCTTTTCCCGCTGTCGAGTAGGCCATGCCCAAGAATGTAATGAAGCTACTCTTGGTGCCTGGCGATTCAATTGACAACCAGCACAATCTCCGACAACCTGCTCAATCTGTCTGTCTGTTCCTGGCCACCGCACATATAGCCTAGCCAAACCCTTCATGCGTACGATACCAAGACGACTTGTATGTAACTCCTTCTTGATGTCTGGCTGCAGCGATGGTGGAATCACCAAGCGGAAACCTCTGAATAAGCAGGCACTATCTACTGTAAGTTCTTCCTTGTTGACAAGAAAGGGGCGCAGCTTAGCATCAATTGATTTAGGCCATCTTCTCTGGGGATAACGCAGAACCTTGCTCAAAACAGGATTACTTGCAGTCTCTTCCTTCAGCCTTGCTGCTGTGACAGGTAGCTTGTTGATCTGTTTGAAGTTGATGATATAAGCAGCAGCAGTTTCACTCATTTCCTCTTTCACCCTTACACTGGGCAGAAGTAAGCGTGACAGTCCATCAGCGTTGCCATGCTGAGCTTTGGGCTTGAATTGTATGTCGTAATGGTAGGCACTTAGAGTGAGAGCCCATCTTTGCATCCTCGCTGCAGCTAATACAGGGACTCCTGTCTTAGGTCATAACATGGTTGTTAGCGCCTTGTGGTCGGTTACCAAAAGAAATTTTCCTCCATAAAGATATTTGTAAAATGTCTTGACACCAAGTATAATTCCAAGCGCTTTCTTCTCAATTTGGGCGTAGTTTTCTTCGGTCTTGGTCAATGACCGGGAAGCGTAAGCAATAGGTCTCTCTAGGCCATCAGGCATGAGCTGTGCAACCAAAGTGCCAATTTCATGCCATGAGGCATCACACGCTAATTTCAGTGGTAAAGTAACATCATAATGAGTGAAAACATCGGCTGATGCAAGCCTGTTTTTCAATCTGTCAAACGCTTGGGCTTGGTCTCCAGACTATTTCCATTGACAATTCTTTCTCAATAACATATTCAGAGGACGAGCTACGTTTGCTAGGTTAGGTATGAATCTGCCATAATAGTTGACAAGGCCCAGAAATGACCGTATTCCTGCACATTCTTTGGCGTATGGGCTTATAGCACTGATGCTACTTTACTGTCGGTTGTCTCCAGTCCAGCAACGCTAATCTTTTGCCCCAAATAATCAACTTCTGACATCATGAATGAGCATCTTTTCTTCTTCAATCGTAACCCATGGCTCATGAGCCTGTCCAAGACTTTCTCAAGCATTTCATTGTGCTCTTTTACACTAGACCCACTAATCAGAGTATCGTCAAAGTAGCATGCAATGTTTGCAATTCCTTGTAGCAGCTTGTCCATTATCTCTTGAAATATAGCGGTAGCTGATAGAATACCAAAGGGTAAACGAGTATATTGAAATAGACCCCGGTGTGTAATGACAGTTACAAATTTCCGAGACTCCTCGTCCAAGAGAACTTGTTGATACGCATGTGCTGGGTCTAGTTTAGAAAACATCACATCTCCTAATAATGTTGCAAACAAATCTTCTGAATTTGGCAAGGGATGTACATCAACCTTCAGAGATGGGTTTACTGTAACTTTGTAGTCACCACACAGACGAATACAACCGTCTGGTTTAGGAACCGCAACTAACGGTGCAGCCCATTTACAGCGGCCGATACGTTCAATGATACCAAGTCGAGTCAACTTTTCAAGCTCTTTCTCAATGACCGTCTTCAATGCAAAAGGTACTTGCCGTGATTTGAGGAACCTTGGTGTAGCTCCCTCCTCCAAGGTTAAATGTTCTTTGTACTCCTTGAGTGTCCCCAATTCATTTCTGAAAACTTCAGCATACTTCTCTAGGAAATTCTACAATAAACTTCTCTTTTGCATGCGCTTGATTCCAGGCCAATCAATTCGGATTACATCTAAACAATTATGGCCAAATAAGGACGTTTCCTTCCCGGGAACCACAACAAGCGGAACGTGAGCGGTCTGGCCATTGCAACGGAGTGCTAGTATGGCTTCACCCATGACTCTAATACGCTCTCCCGTATAAGTAGAGAGATGCTGCTTTGAAGGCTCCAATTTCACGTGAGGGAGACGCTCTTTTCAGATGGTCTCAGAGATAAGAGATACGGCAGCGCCTGTATCTGTTTCCATTTCAATGTCCACACCTGCAATTTTAGCTGACATCATTAGTGATCCATATCTACCACCACGGCGAATTGTGAAAAGCTGAAGATCTTCCTTCTCGGTATCATTGTGGACGTTACTGGATTCCACGTACTTGGTCACGTTTGGCTTTCGTGGTGCGCGACAAGCTGGACTAATATGCCCTCTTTTGTGGCATTTGTGGCATGAGGCGTCCTTCCATTTGCAATCTTGTGGAAGATGACCACGCTTAGTGCAGCGGTAACATGAGTCTCTCTTGCCTGCACTGCCACCTGCATTACGTTCGCCGTTCATTCCATTGCGGGTGGACTTGCTTCCACTTCCGCATTCCAAAACGAGTGAGTTGTTTCGCCCCATCGTGAGTTTACCCACCCCTATTGGCGAGTCAGTCAAAACATCGCGCATCTGGGTAGATTGGCGCGCCGCCTCTTCCATACTGTGGGCGATGGCACTTGCTCTTGTCAACGTGAGTTGATCTTCCGTGAGAAGCTTCTTCTGACTGTTGCTGCCACGTAGACCGCAAACGAAGCGGTCGCGCAGCGCGTCAACTAAAAAGGCGCCCACTTCACAGTGTGGTGACAACTTCCGTAACGCCGCCAAAAACTCTACAACGCTCTCTCCCTCACGCTGACTGCGATGATAAAACTTAAAGCGCTTCGTGATGACAAGCGGTTGTGACGAAAAGTGTGCTTTTAGGGTAGCAAGAACATCCTCCAATTCAAGTGTCGCGGGAACTTGCGGATGCACCAGTGTACGGAGTAATTCGTACGTCGAGCTGCCCATGAGAGATAGAAAAATTGCGGATCGCCGCTCCTACTCATTGGCCTTGACGCCACTAGCAAGAAAGAATACTGATAGTCGTTCAGACCATGACTGCCACGTCGTAACTGTAGGATCAAACGGCTCCAAGTATCCAAGTGTAGGAACTGCATTCGCCATCCTCGTCGCCAGTTGTTATGTTGAGAAAAACTCGTACACAAACGTTAGGGTGATACTCAGATCGGTTGCAAGCTAGCAACTAATGTAGTAAACGAAACAGTGTGATACCTGCCACTTATCTATATTACCATATATCACAAACGTCCCGTATACAGACACTACTCTATCTATCTATATCTATACACTATCTACCTATACGTATCTATGTAAGACTTATCAGACCATGTCCATAATTATTGTCTAGAAAGCAACACGTACCAATATTGGTCGCAAGCCAGGGCCCTAGTGAGCCACGCACTGTTGTGCATTTTATGTTGCCATACATAAATTATTCATGCTGATCTGATGTGTGTCTGTAGGTGGGATGTGGGGCACTGTCTGCGACAACGGTTGGGATCTTGTGGATGCTAGGGTGGTGTGTCGTCAGCTCGGGTTTTCTGACGCAATCCTCAGTTTAACAGGAAGCTCTTTTGGAGAAGGAAACGGCAGCATATGGATGGACAATGTTGAGTGTTCAGGAGTTGAACCCAGGCTTGAATACTGCTTTTTCTCAGGATGGGGAGACAATAGTTGCGACCATACGGAAGAGTCAGGAGTTATTTGCAGTAAGATGCCACAAAGACGTGCCTGTCTGTGTCTGTCTGTCTGGTTAACTATTTTGTTCTTTCCAATAAATGTGTAGGAACTATGGCCAATGACCCTTTGTCTAACGGTATGACGTCTGATGCAGTGGTGTAGCGTAAGTGTGAGAGTCTGGCGGTAATAGGACAAGCTCTAGTCCAAACCCTTTCATATACATTGCATACCTCTAGTTTGAAATTATCAACGCTATCACAGCTCATCATACCCATAGGCAAACATCCGCTCATGAACGTCAGCGGTTTGTGATTGGCTGTTCCTTCATTAACTCTGAGCGCGTCTGCGCTAGGGTCACAGTAATACCGCTGTGGACCAACGACCGGACAATGAAGCGTGTTAATTAGCGTGCCAGATGTCGACAATCACACCTGCGAGTCAATGTGTACGTCCAGCCTCTTTTTTGCGCTCTTCATGTAACCAATAAGTACTGAGTAGTACCATGCTCATACGGTCTTCAGTTGCCCTTTTATCGTACAAGCGGCAACACGACGATTTCAAAGCAATCGCGCCAGACCCTATTTTTGCGGAAGTATGACGCGGGAAATGGGTCTGGCTACGCGAGGCTATGCACCCCATAGATACGGCTCTGCACCAGCACATCAAGGCACATCCTTGCCATAGGACATCGATGCTTTTACACTGACTTTGTTCCTGTTTGCAGCTGCTGTGCGTCTGCGAGATGGAACGACAGCAGAAAACGGGCGAGTTGAAGTCTACAGCAGTAAGTTAGATACTCAAACAGACGACAGACTTGCATACAACATTGACAGCATCGAAAGCGATGCTCACGCCTCACAACATCAGAATAAATGACACGAGTTGCAATGTTTCAAGCATGCCTGTCGCCTTAATCCTGTAGATGGATTGTGGGGTACCGTCTGTGACGACAAATGGGACAGGCTCGATGCAGCAGTCGTGTGTCGCCAGCTCGGCTTTGCTACAGCAGTGATGGCAGTCTCGAACGGCCGATATGGTTCGGTCAACGACGACGTTCCGATTTGGATGGACGACGTCGCCTGTAAAGGACACGAAGACACAATACAGGTTAACTGACCAACAAGAAAGAAAGGAGTTTGATTGTATGTATATTTAAACAACTTGTTTGGCTGTCACAGGATTGCACCCACGTGACAGCAAGTGATGCAAACTGTGCACACAGTCAAGACGCTGGAGTCGTTTGCTGTAGGTTTGAGTGACACTTTGCACGTTCGCTGTAGAGTAAATCTCTGAAATGTGTTCTTGCAGTGACGGTCAGACTGCGAGGAGGAACGTTTGAGAACGCCGGACGCGTGGAAGTTTTTCACGGTGAGACATTCTGTCCGCGTTTCCTTGTCTCTTCTCTCTTCTCTCTCCTCGGTTGCGTCTCTCGAACTGCAAACTTTATAAGACGAGCCGCTAGGGTCATACAGACTTTTGTATTAAAGCAGAATCCCTTGCAAGACCAGCCTGTAGCTGAAAGGGCTCCTACTGAATATATTCTATTCATATCTACGTATTGAACAGGCTTTATTAACCATTTGAAAATAGGTCAACAACAAGAACAACAACAGAATGTTATCCATCTCATCTTATCTTAGCAGCATCACCGGGATCATCTCACCAAAGAAGTGGAGAGAAGGTGGCAAGTATAATTAGAAGTCACAGTTACAAATCCATCTACACAAATACTACAAGAAAAAGGAAAACGACTACTTTGATATTTCATATATTCTTATACATCATGATATACAACGTAAATCCATAACAATGCAACTATAATTGTCAATAGAACTGGAAGTGTCTTTGCAGAATTAGAAATCTTCTGTAAGACCTATGATCCAGTCAATGACTCTTACTACATAAACTATTAAGAGACAAAAAGCTACACCCCTAGTGGGTTCCTACAAACTGTCTATATCTATATACTATGTATCTATATCTATACACTATCTATCTACATCTATATGCTATCTATCTATATCTATATACTATCAATCTTTATCTATATACTATCTATCTACATCTATATACTATCTATATCTATATACTATCTATCTATATCTGTACATTATCTACTTATATTTATCTATGTAATACTTACCACACCTTGTCCATAATTATTGTCTAGAAGTTAACGCGTACCAATATTGAGCGCAAGCCAGGGCCTTATTGAGCAACGCACTGTTGTGCTTTTACTGTTGCTATACATAAAATATTCATGTTGATCTGATGTGTGTCTGTAGCTGGGATGTGGGGCACTGTCTGCGACGACGGTTGGGATCTTTCGGATGCTAGGGTGGTGTGTCGTCAGCTCGGGTTTCCTGACGCAACCCTCAGTTCAACGGGAAGCTCTTTTGGAGAAGGAAACGGCAGCATATGGATGGACGATGTTGAGTGTTCAGGAGATGAAGCCAGGCTTGAAGACTGCACTTTCTCAGGATGGGGAGTCAATAATTGCGATCATACGAAAGATTCAGGAGTTATTTGCAGTAAGATGCCACCAACACCTGCCTGTGGTCTGTCTGTCTGTCTTGTTAACTGTGGTATCTAGACTCGTGTATTAGCACTCTAACTCAACAACACAACGAAGCTGCCAAACAAACTTAGTCTCTCGCACTGCGTCGGCGCCCCCGAGACGTCTCCCCCAAAACAACCCTAAACTACTACATCTCTTTCCTCTACATTTTCTAAGTTCCCACATTATTACACTACAGATCCAGTTTCTCTGGAGGTCTCGAAATCCGTGCGGAACGCCTGAGAACAGGCGGAACGTCGGCAGCTCTCGTTTCCAATTGCTGATCAACATCTGTCTCTGCTTGTTCTGTTTGCTGATGTTTGGTGACATTCGCAGCGTTCGCTGCTGTTGACAATCTTGTGCTCTCTTCTCCTTGCTGTTGGCCTACCCAATTTTGAGACTGTACTCTATCATTGCTTGTCCCCCTGGACTTTTAGTCCCGGTCGTTCTCTGTCGAACGTGATCCATGTGTCGCTTGACTGACCGTCCGTCCTCTAATCTCACTCTGAAAGATAAGAGTCCCGTTTGACTCTCAACTATGCCTGCTAACCAATCCTGGCCCTTGCCAAAGTTATGCACAGACACTGTTTGCTCCGTCTGCAGATTGCGGTAACTGCAAGATTTGTCATGATCCTTCCTTTGTTGCTCTTGTGCTTCCCTTGTCTTTCTCGCCAGATGCGGATGTAGTAAGTCCAGGCAGCTTCTTGGTCTTCGTCCCATCAGAATCACAGCTGGCGCTTTCACTGTGGTCGCGTGTGGTCTGATTCTGTACCGAAATAGAAATTCATCCAGCTTCGATTCCAGTGTTCCCTGTTTGTTTTTCATTCGCTTCATGGCTGCCTTAAAGGTTTGAACAGCCCTCTCAGCCAGTCCATTAGAGAACGGGTGGTAGGGTGCAGTTGTAATATGCACAATTCCCTTGCTCTTCATAAAGTTCCAAATTCTTGACTCGTAACGGCAGAGCCATTATCACTGACCATGATTTCAGGTAGTCCGTGGGTCGCAAAAATACACTGTAGCATCCGAATGGTAGGTCCAGTTGCGAGGAAACTCAGTGGTTTTACTTCCAAACATTTAGAGTACGCATCTGACAGTATAAGAAACCACAGCCCAAGAATGGCCCAGTGTAATGTAGTGTATGATAACGTTATACTTCAGTGATGTATTTAGCCTGCAGCGCTATAATAATAGCTTATTCTTGATACCCCACTTGCGCGTGCCAAAGACATTACATTGGTGACAGGATGGACAATTGTGTACCTACAGCCTTTGGAGGTTATGATGACTTGCTGGTATTTCTGGATCGCGTTACTGTCTGGTCACAGTTGAAGGGTTTTTCGGGAGAAAAGAAGGCTCTCGCCCTAGCATCACGATTGGAAGGGGCTGCATTTGATAGCTACCGACGCCTGTCGGTGGACGACAAAACAAGTTTTGACGTAATCGTCAGTTCGCTAAAACGTGAGTTTCTACGTTGCGGAGCAGATCGCATGCAGGCAGTCACTGACCTACGACGACGAAAATGGGCTGTTACTGCAGAATCTGTTGGTGCGTTTGGTCATGATGTTCAACGACTTGCTCGTTTATCTTACCCTAGTTTTGACGTGGATTCGGTAACTACAGTGGCTCGAGACGCGTTTTTGGAAGGGTTGCCGCATGAGTTCCAAGTTCAGCTCCGTTTGAGTGGAGATACAGCTTTAAAATCAGTGGCAGAATTAAGTGAAGAAGCACATCGTTTACAGATAGCAGGTATCGGTGAGAGAAAACCAAGCGGAACGATGCCGGCACTTTCACGTGATTTCAGTCAATCGTCTGGTTCCAGTCATTTGTCAACCGACGAAGATACACGATGTCATAATTGCCGATCATTAACATTTGACAGGTCGGCGGATGCCGATGGCGTTGGTCATGTCAGTGCGGTTGATTCGGCTTCCGGTAGCCGACAGAAGTCTGTTTGGGGTCGCGGTCGCGGTCGACGACGGAAAGACTTTGGAATGCAGAAAACATCTGGCCGATTATGTTTCATCTGTGGCGATCCTAACCATATCCGTCCCAATTATCCCCATTTGCACGATTGTCATCGGTGTTTACGTCCAGGACATGTAGCCCGTAATTGCACGGCACAGGCTCCAGTACATCGAGGTAGCGGTAAGGAAAGTCACGTTACAAGCCTGACAACTAATGTACATGGTTTCATAATGGTGACAGCTATAATTGGTAAAGAGAAATGCCCTTTCCTCGTTGACACGGGAGCTGATGTGAGTTTAATAGACTATGATGTCGTTGAGGGAAACAAGTCGGCAATGACACGGCGGGTCGCCCGCCAACCCGTAATGGTCGAAGAGGGAAGTGCAAAAGGAATGGAGCATACAATTCCGTTAACAGATGATGCTTCTGTGACATGCCGCCCTCGTAGATTGCCGACAAAGTGGAGAGCGGAAGTTGCAGAAGAGGTAAGAAATCTTCACCAACGAGGAGTTATACGTCCTTCAACGTCTGCGTTTGCTGCACCAGTATGTCCGGTAAAAAAGATGGAACTTTACGTTTGTGCATTGATTATAGAGCTCTAAATGCGAGAACTAAAGATACGGCCATTCCCACGGGAAATCTATTAGAAGCTGTTGAATCTATGGCTGGAGCACGTTTTTTTTAGTAAAATCGACTTAGCGCGTGGCTATTTCCAAATACCCATTGCAGAGAAAGATAAAGAAAAGACTGCTTTTAGTACACAATCCGGATTATGGGAATTTAACAGAATGCCATTTGGACTAAAGGGAGCACCAGCTACATTTTGCCGTATGATGAATTCAATCTTAGGTCATATGTCACCATTACAGCTAGTGCTATATATGGATGATCTGTGTGTTTTCTCTGACTCGTTTCATTTACATTTAGAACGTCTAAAACAAGTCCTTCAGACAATACAAAGTCATGGATTGAGAGTCAATGGAAAAACGTGTGAGATTGGTATGACTGAAGTTGTTTTTTGTGGATATAGAGTGAGTGCAAATGGCCTTAGTCCAAAATCAGAAAAGACAGTGGCGATTGCCAAAATTCAGAGACCGAGTTCAATTAAAGAGGTCAAGTCATTTTTGGGTATGACCGGTTGGTACCGACGTTTTATTCCGAAATATTCAACAATTGCTAAACCACTTACGTCGTTATTAGAAGGTGACAAACTTTTTCATTGGTCCCCTGAATGCAACAGTTCGTTTGTTACTTTGAAAAACAAGATAATGTCTGCTCCGGTGCTAGCTCATCCTGACCCATCTCAGATGTTTATACTTACAACGGATGCCTCAACGGTAGGAATTGGAGCCGAATTAGCACAAAGCACTCCAGACGGTGTGAGACCTGTAGCTTATTTTAGCAGAGTTCTGACCAAAACAGAAAGAAAGTATTCTACCTATGACCGTGAGTTTCTCGCTATAGTTATGGCGGTACGACATTTTCGACACCATTTGATTGGAACGAGGTTCATAGTACGAACGGATCATCGTCCCCTCCAATTTAGATCGGTTGTTAAAGACCCTTGGGGTCGAAGAGCCAGGTGGATTGCGGAGCTGGAAGAGTACTCGTTTAGTGTAGAATATATAAATGGTGAAACAAATAAAGTGGCGGACGCTTTGAGTCGTTTGGAACCTCAGGATGAGTACTGGTGCGAAAACGACATAGAATATGGTGCAGTCGACAATATAATTCCCGACTGTGCTGTGAGGTCGTTATCACAAAAATGTGTTGCCTGGGCTGAAGATGTATGGTCGGCAGATGAGTTCAGGGAAGCACAAAGGAGAGACCCGTTGCTTAACAAAGTGTACGACCGATTGAAAAAGAATATTTCTGCTTCCGCTGCAAGCTTGTCTTTGGACATGAAGCAGTTGTTTAAAGAAGAATTACACATTTCTTCAACTGATATTCTGTATAGAACAAATCCTGGAGTCGGATCACAAATTGTGGTACCATCAAAGTTAATTCCAGAGGTTCTTAGACTGGCGCACGATGAACATTTGGCAGGTCATCAGAATTCTAAGAAAACTTTGCTTCGGGTCTTGAGTCGTTTTTGGTGGCCAACCGTTCGTAAAGATGTAGAAAACTACACGCACTCTTGCACTGTTTGTGCTGAAAGAATGCCTGTCAACATTAAAGCTCGAGTACCCCTGTTGGAAAGACCGTCATCAGCAAATCCATTTGAGGTTATTGAAATGGACATCAAAGGTCCTCTACCGAAAACCGACGGCGGATATCAATACATTTTTGTTATACAAGATGCCTTCTCGCGGTATGCAGAAATGTGTGCCATACGGAGACAAACAGCCGATGAAGTTTGTGAGAAACTACAAGAATGGATTGGAAGGTATGGTATTCCCACACATTTCCATTCAGATAATGGTCCTCGTTTTGTAAGTCATGTTTTTAAAGAATTTTGCAAACAATACGTTATTCGACATTCGTTTTCAACACCTTATCATCCACAGGCTAATGGATCTGTTGAAGGTCTTAACCGCTCTCTGGGTGAATCTTTGTCTAAGATGGTTGCGTCACATCAACGAGATTGGTATGACCATCTCTTTGCAGCACAATTTGCTCACAATACAGCATACCACGAAACCAAGGGAGATACACCTTATAGAATCGTTTTCAAAGATTCCCCAAGAACTATGTTACACGTAGCAGCGGATCTGGTATATTCTGAGTCAACAGATGAACATCAACTACCTACCGTGTATGCTGACCAAGAACAGGAGAAAGTTGCAGAAATGTACGCTAATGTCGAAAGTAGATCCAAGCAGATGAAGGAAGCTAGACAACAACAATATCAAAAAAAGTTCAAAATTTTCGTAAGTATAAGATCGGTGACCTGGTATGGATAACAGCAACGTCTCGACGGTGAAGAAGTCTCGATCACTGTCTTCCAGATGGACAGGTTCCTATACAATAATTCAACCTTTGTCGGATGTCGTCTATTTGTTGCAAAGATGTCGCGGAAAGAAAGTTATTTCTATTAATCACGATCGGATGAAACCATACAAGTCAAGGCCCGTACATCTCACATCGAATGAACGATCGGAAGTGATATGTCAACCGATCGGTAATCTCCAACACGATAAGACGGATCCTGGAAGAGATAAAGGGTCCAAGGAATGGGAATGTTGTTCAGGAGACGTTGACCAACCGGAGAATGGCAGCGATGACGATATGGACCAACTGGAGAATGATAACGAAGACAGTATGGGTGAAGACCGCAATGGTGATGATGCAGTTCGAATCCAACGTCCCGTCCGCAATCGACGTCGCCCACAGCGATACGGAGATTACCTAATGGATTCTGACATTGATTCTAGTATGGACTCTGATTAAGTCTATTCGCTAATTAAGTTAATTAGAGAAGGGTATTTTAGACACTTTTTAGAGGGGCAGTGATGTAATGTAGTGTATGATCACGTGATACTTCAGTGATGTATTTAGCCTGCAGCGCTATAATAATAGCTCATTCTTGATACCCCCACTTGCGCGTGCCAAAGACATTACACCAGCAGAGTCGATATGAAATCTCGACCACGCACGTTCTGGCTGTGCCCAAGGGTGAAGAGGCGCTTTGGTGGTGATCGCTGATGCTCTTGGCATGTACCGCAAGATTTTGCTATCTTCTCTATATCAGCATCCAATCCCGGCCATCAAATGTAACTTCTTGCTAGGCTTTTCATTCTAGATACTACCGGGTGAGCCACATGTAATTCCTCCAACACCATCGGCCACGCCTTCTGAGGTATAATGACTCGCGACCCCCACAGTACGCAACCACCCAAGACACTTAGCTCGTGAACACGATTCCAGTGATATCGGAGCTCGGAGTCTACTTCTCTCGGCCATCGACCCAACACATAATGCCTGACAGTTGCCTGTTGTCCATCTCTGCCTGTCAATTGCCAAAGTTGTACAGTTGTTATCGGTCAGGCAGAAGTCATTTGCAAGATGTGCAGTGATAGCACCGATTTATTAAGATCCTCTGTCACTTCTGGTTTAACAGACAAAGGTAACCGACTGAGTGCATCGGCTTTGGCATTTGTCGTTCCTGGTCGATAACGTAGTTTATACTGATACCCAGATCACGTTATTGCCCAACTGTGCATGCGACCTGATGCTATCAACGGCACGCCCTTATTCTCTCCTAACAACGAGACCAACGGCTTGTGATCGGTAAGGATTTTAAATGCTCTTCCACTCAAGTATTGGTAAAACTTCTTCACTCCGAACAGCAGTGCGAGTGCTTCGCGGTCTATCTGCGCATATCTCCTTTTGAAAACACGGCTCCTACCCGTACGGTGAGGCATCACAGGTTAAGATGACTTCCTTCCTTGGGTCAAAATGTATCATCACTTGACTAGACTGGACAGCCTCCTTTGCTTGTCTGAACGCTTCCTTATGCTACTCTTTCCACTGCCAACGCACGTTCTGGCGCAAAAGCTGATACAGTGGAGCCATCCTAGAAGCCAGCTTCGCTAAAAAAACCGGCCATAGTAATTAATCATACCCAACAAAGATCGTAATTCCGTAAACGTTTTGGGTTCGGGTGCAGCTTGAATAGCCATCGCTTTCTTCTTGTCTGGTGCTAGCCCCTTGCCGTTGATAGTATGGCCTAAGTAACTGATTTCTTTTTGCAAAAACGCGCATTATCCAGCTTTAGTCGCAATCCCGAGTTGGCTAGCCGTAGTAGTACCATTTCTAGGTTCTGCAAGTGTTCCTCCAGACAACGTCCTGTCATTAAAATATTGTCTAAATAGACTACTGTTATGGAAATATCCTGAAGGAGAGTGTCCATTACCCTTTGAAAAATGGCTGGACCCGAGGCAACCCCAAAAGGTAGGCGTTTGTACTTGAACATCCCCAAGTGAGTATTTATGATTACCTACTTCTGCGACGTCTCATCAAGTGCCACCTGCTGATAAGTTTGGCTCAGATCTAACTTGGTGAGCAGCCGACCTCCAGCTAAAGAGTCGGATATATCATTAATCTTTGGCAATTGGTATTTCTGACAAGGGGCAGCCTGGTTAATCGTCAACCTAAAGTCACCGCATATCCTGATTGAGCGGTCCCGTTTTAGAACCGGTACTACTGCAGCAGCCCAATGAGAGAATCGAACGGCTTCTATAATTTCGTCTTCTTCCAACCGCCTCAACTCCTGTTCGAATAGCTCTTTGCACGCATATGGTACAGGTCTAGGCTTGAAAAACAGAGGTGTAGTATCTGATCTCACTGCTATCGATGCTTTTGCTCCCTCCAGTAGTCCCATCTCCTCCTTGAATACTTTCTGCTATTTGGTAATGAGGTCGTTATGTTGAATCCTTCTTTCCTCGTGTGATGTTCTACCAGTGATATGGAGGTGGAATATCTCTTCCCATTTCAGTTTTAGGGTCTGCATTCAGTTTCTACCGAACAAATTTGGACCCTTGCCTTTGAAAATGATGCGGGAAATGGGTCTTGCTACGTGAGACAATGCACCCATATATAGGGCTCTGCACCGCACTTAAAGGCACATCCTTGCCATAGCACATCGATGCTTTTACACTGACTTTGTTTTTGTTTACAGCTGCTGTGCGTCTGCGAGATGGAGCGACAGCAGAAAACGGGCGAGTTGAAGTCTACGTCAGTAAGTTAGATACTCAAACAGACGACAGACTTGCATAAAACATTGTCAGCATTGAAAGCAATGCTCACGCCTCACAACATCAGAATCAATGAGATGAGTTGCAAGGTTTCAAACATGCCTGTCGCCTTCTTTCTGTAGGTGGATTGTGGGGCACCGTCTGTGACGACGAATGGGACATGCTCGATGCAGCAGTCGTTTGTCGCCAGCTTGGCTTCGGTACAGCAGTGATGGCAGTCTCAAACGGCCGATATGGTTCGGTCAACGACGACGTTCCGATTTGGATGGACGACGTCGCCTGTAACGGACACGAAGACACAATACAGGTTAAATGAACAACAAGAAAGAAAGGAGTTTGAGTGTATGTATATTTAAACAACTTGTTTGGCTGTCACAGGATTGCACACACGTGACAGCAAGTGATGCAAACTGTGGCCAGAATGAAGACGCTGGAGTCGTTTGCTGTAGGTTTGAGTTTGTCTGCATCATCCAGTAGCTTGATATTGCAGTATGTGCGTTGTCTCTTCTAGATCCTTCGACAAACGTGACCTTCAACGGTATGAAGAGTCTATCAGTGCATGCTGGCATGCACGTTCGCTGTAAGTAAATCTCTGAAATGTGTCCTTGCAGTGACGGTCAGATTGCGAGGAGGAACGGTTGAGAACGCCGGACGCGTGGAAGTTTTCCACGGTGAGACATTCTGTTCGCACTCCCTTGTCTCTTCTCTCTTCGCTCTCCTCAATTGCGCCTCTCCAACTGCAAACTTTAAAGACGCGCATCTAGGGTCATACACACTTTTTGTATTAAAGCAGAATTCTTTGCAAGACCAGCCTATAGCTGAATGGCTCCTACTAAAATATATTCTATCCATGTCTATGGATAGAAAAGGCTATATTAACCATTTGAAAGTAACTAAACAACAAGAACAACAACAGAATGATATCCATCTCATCTTATCTAAAAAGCATCACCGGGATCATCTCACCAAAGAAGTAGAGCGATTCTGGCAACTATAATTAGAAGTCACAGTTACAAATCCATCTACACAAATACTACAGGAAAAGAAAAACGACTACTCTGATATTTCATATATTGTTAGACATCATGAATATACAATGCAAATCCAGAGCAATACAACAATACGTGTCAATAGAACTGAATGTGTCTTTTCAGAATTAGAAATCTTCTGGAACACCTATGATCCAGTCAATGACTCTTACTACATAAAAAATTTAGAGACAAAAAGCTACACCCCTAGTGGGTTCCTACAAACTGTCTATATCTATATAATATCTACCTACGTATATCTACACTATCTATCTATATCTATATACTATCTGTTATGTTGGGAAAGACTCCTACACAAAAAATAGGGTAATACAGAGATCGGTTACAAGCTAGCAGCTAATGTAGTAAACAAAACAGTGTGATACCTGCTACTTATCTATATTACCATAAAACACAAACGACTCGTATACAGACACTCATTTCCTCCCCACTAAAACTACAAGTCCAGACCCAGTCTATTTGGGAACTTTCTGGTTGTCGTGAAACGACGTAGAGGTGAAATGTGCGTCGTAGAGGTCTCTGTTGCGGTAGGAGTAGACACAGTAGAAGTGGTCTCAGTTAACAGAGCAGTCTGAGTCTGTTGAGCTTCATGGCTTGCAGCTGTGCCATGATCACACCCAAAGTCAGACAGAATCTGCTGTGGTTTCTCACTTCCATCTTGTTGAGGAGATAGTACGCCTTTCGAACTGTTGGTAGATCCAGTAAAGGTATAGCAGTTTCAGGTTCTTCTACCATTTTTCCTGTCTCTAGAATATGGTCTGCATGTCTACCCCATACTATACCATTGGCCATTTCCAAACGGTAAGAGGTACGGCCAGTTCTTTCTAAGACTCTTCGGTAGCACCATTTTTCACGACCATAGTAGTTCCTTGCCAATACAGACTGCCCCACTTTAAAAAGTCTAGACTTAATATGAGCATCATGGTACTTTCTTTGCTGTGCTTGTTTCTCATGAACTGCCTTCTTGATGATAGTATTAAGTAATTCTAGTCGTGTCCGAAGACGTCTTGGCAAAAACAGCTCGGATGCTGATATACCAATAGTGGAATGAGGGATGATTCGATAATTTAACAGAAACCGAGACAACTTTTGATACAGAGTTCCCTCATCACATTGGTCAGCGATCAAGGCATTCTTGAGCGTTTGAACAAACCGTTCGGCCTCACCATTAGTAGATGGGTGATGTGGAGCACTGGTGATGTGTTTTACTCCATTCATCTGAAGAAATTCCTTGAATTCTTGAGAAGTAAATTGTGGTCCGTTGTCTAAGACCAATTGTTCCAGAATTCCATATCGGCTAAACAATGACCTCAAAACTTCGATATTTTTCTCTGACGTAATTGATTTCATCGTTATAACTTCAGGCCGTCTGGAATGGGCATCAATAAGGACGAAAAACATGCTGCCGAAGAAAGGTCCTGCAAATCTATATGTATCCTTTCCCGCGGTCGAGTAGGCCATGCCCAAGAATGTAATGAAGCTACTCTTGGTGCCTGGCGATTCAATTGACAACCAGCACAATCTCTGACAACCTGCTCAATCTGCCTGTCTATTCCTGGCCACCGCACATATAGCCTAGCCAAACCCTTCATGCGTACGATACCAAGACGACTTGTATGTAACTCCTTCTTGATGTCTGGGTGTAATGATGCTGGAATCACCAAGCGGACACCTCTGAACAAGCAGCCATTATCTACTGTAAGTTCTTCCTTGTTGACAAGAAAGGGGCGCAGCTTATCATCAATTGATTTAGGCCATCTTCTCTGGGGATAACGCAGAACCTTGCTCAAAACAGGATTACTTGCAGTCTCTTCCTTCAGCCTTGCTGCTGTGACAGGTAGCTTGTTCATCTTTTTGACATTGATGATATAAGCAGCAGCAGCTTCAATCATTTCCTCTTTCCCTTTTACACTGGGCAGAAGTAAGCGTGACAGTCCATCAGCGTTGCCATGCTGAGCTGTGGGCTTGAATTGTATGTCGTAATTGTGGGCACTTAGAGTGAAAGCCCATCTTTGCATCCTCGCTGCAGCTAATACAGGGACTCCTGTCTTAGGTCATAACATGGTTGTTAGCGCCTTGTGGTCGGTTACCAAAAGAAATTTCCCTCCATAAAGATATTTGTAAAATGTCTTGACACCAAGTATAATTCCAAACGCTTCCTTCTCAATTTGGGCGTAGTTTTCTTCGGTCTTGGTCAATGACCGGGAAGCGTAAGCAATAGGTCTCTCTAGGCCATCAGACATGAGCTGTGCAACCAAAGTGTCAATTCCATGCCTTGAGGCATCACACGCTAATTTCAGTGGTAAAGTAACATCATAATGAGTGAAAACATCGGCTGATGCAAGCCTGTTTTTCAATCTGTCAAACGCTTGGGCTTGGTCGCCAGACTACTTCCATTGACAATTCTTTCTCAATAACATATTTAGAGGACGAGCTACGTTTGCTAGGTTAGGTATGAATCTGCCATAATAGTTGACAAGGCCCAGAAATGACGGTAAGTCCTGCACATTCTTTGGCGTATGGGCTTATAGCACTGATGCTACTTTACTGTCGGTTGTCTCCAGTCCAGCAACGCTAATCCTTTGCCCCAAATAATCAACTTCTGACATCATGAATGAGCATCTTTCCTTCTTCAATCGTAACCCATGGCTCATGAGCCTGTCCAAGACTTTCTCAAGCATTTCATTGTGCTCTTTTACACTAGACCCACTAATCAGAGTATCGTCAAGGTAGCATGCAACGCCTGCAATTCCTTGTAGCAGCTTGTCCATTATCTCTTGAAATATAGCGGTAGCTGATGGAATACCAAAGGGTAAACGAGTATATTGAAATAGACCCCGGTGTGTATTGACAGTTACAAATTTCCGAGACTCCTCGTCCAAGAGAACTTGTTGATACGCATGTGCTAGGTCTAGTTTAGAAAACATCACATCTCCTAATAATGTTGCAAACAAATCTTCTGGATTTGGCAAGGGATGTACATCAACCTTCAGAGATGGGTTCACTGTAACTTTGTAGTCACCACACAGACGAATACAACCGTCTGGTTTAGGAACCGCAACTAACGGTGCAGCCCATTTACAGCGGCCGATACGTTCAATGATACCAAGTCGAGTCAACTTTTCAAGCTCTTTATCAATGACCGTCTTCAATGCAAAAGGTACTTGCCGTGATTTGAAAATCCTTGGTGTAGCTCCCTCCTCCAAGGTTAAATGTGCTTTGTACTCCTTGGGTGTCCCCAATTCATCTCTGAAAACTTCAGCATACTTCTCTAGGAAAATCTACAATAAACTTCTCTTTTGCATGCGCTTGATTCCAGGCCAATCAATTCGGATTACATCTAAACAATTATGGCCAAATAGGGGCGTTTCCTTCCCGGGAACCACAACAAGCGGAACGTGAGCGGTCTGGCCATTGCAACGGAGTGCTAGTATGGCTTCACCCATGACTCTAATACGCTCTCCCGTATAAGTAGAGAGATGCTGCTTTGAAGGCTCCAATTTCACGTGAGGGAGACGCTCTTTCCAGATGGTCACAGAGATAAGAGATACGACAGCGCCTGTATCTGTTTCCATTTCAATGTCCACACCTGCAGTTTTAGCTGACATCATTAGTGATCCATCTCTACCACCACGGCGAATTCTTAAAAGCTGAAGATCTTCCTTCTCGGTATCAATGTGGACGTTACTGGATTCCACGTACTTGGTCACGTTTGGCTTTCGTGGTGCGCGACAAGCTGGACTAATATGCCCTCTTTTGTGGCATTTGTGGCATGAGACGTCCTTCCACTTGCAATCTTGTGAAAGATGACCACGCTTAGTGCAGCGGTAACATGGGTCTCTCTTGCCTGCACTGCCACCTGCATTACGTTCGCCGTTCATTCCATTGCGGGTGGACTTGCTTCCACTTCCGCATTCCAAAACGTGTTAGTTGTTTCGCCCCATCGTGAGTTTCCCCACCCCTATTGGCGAGTCAGTCAAAACATCGCGCATCTGGGTAGATTGGCGCGCCGCCTCTTCCATACTGTGGGCGATGGCACTTGCTCTTGTCAACGTGAGTTGATCTTCCGTGAGAAGCTTCTTCTGACTGTTGCTGCCACGTAGACCGCAAACGAAGCGGTCGCGCAGCGCGTCAACTAAAAAGGCGCCCAATTCACAGTGTGGTGACAACTTCTGTAACGCCGCCAAAAACTCTACAACGCTCTCTCCCTCACGCTGACTGCGATGATAAAACTTAAAGCGCTTCGCGATGACAAGCGGATGTGGCGAAAAGTGTGCTTTTAGGGTAGCAAGAACATCCTCCAATTCAAGTGTCGCGGGAACTTGCGGATGCACCAGTGTACGGAGTAATTCGCACGTCGAGCTGCCCATGAGAGATAGAAAAATTGCGGATCGCCGCTCCTTCTCATTGGCCTTGACGCCACTAGCAAGAAAGAATACTGATAGTTGTTCAGACCATGACTGCCACGTCGTAACTGTAGGATCAAACGGCTCCAAGTATCCAAGTGTAGGAACTGCATTCGCCATCCTCGTCGCCAGTTGTTATTTTGAGAAAAACTCGTACACAAAAGTTAGGGTGATACTCAGATCTGTTACAAGCTAGCAACTAATGTAGTAAACAAAACAGTGTGATACTTGCTACTTAACTATATTACCATAAAGCACAGACGTCCCGTATACAGACACTACTCTATCTATCTATATCTATACACTATCCACCTATACGTATCTATGTAAAACTTATCAAACCTTGGCCATAATTATTGTCTAGAAAGCAACACGTACCAATATTGGTCGCAAGCCAGGGCCCTAGTGAGCCACGCACTGTTGTGCATTTTATGTTGCCATACATAAATTATTCATGCTGATCTGATGTGTGTCTGTAGGTGGGATGTGGGGCACTGTCTGCGACAACGGTTGGGATCTTGTGGATGCTAGGGTGGTGTGTCGTCAGCTCGGATTTTCTGACGCAATCCTCAGTTTAACAGGAAGCTCTTTTGGAGAAGGAAACGGCAGCATATGGATGGACAATGTTGAGTGTTCAGGAGTTGAACCCAGGCTTGAATACTGCTTTTCCTCAGGATGGGGAGACAATAGTTGCGACCATACGGAAGAGTCAGGAGTTATTTGCAGTAAGATGCCACAAAGACGTGCCTGTCTGTGTCTGTCTGTCTGGTTAACTATTTGGTTCTTTCCAATAAATGTGTAGGAACTATGGCCAATGACCCTTTGTCTAACGGTATGACGTCTGATGCAGTGGTGTAGCGTAAGTGTGAGAGTCTGGCGGTAATAGGACAAGCTCTAGTCCAAACCCTTTCATATACATTGCATACCTCTAGTTTGTAATTATCAACGCTATCACAGCTCATCATACCCATAGGCAAACATCCGCTCATGAACGTCAGCGGTTTGTGATTGGCTGTTCCTTCATTAACTCTGAGCGCGTCTGCGCTAGGGTCACAGTAATACCGCTGTGGACCAACGACCGGACAATGAAGTGTGTTAATTAGCGTGCCAGATGTCGACAATCACACCTGCGAGTCAATGTGTACGTCCAGCCCCTTTCCTACGCTCTTCATGTAACCAATAAGTACTGAGTAGTACCATGCTCATACGGTCTTTAGTTGCCCTTTTATCGTACAAGCGGCAACACGACGATTTCAAAGCAATCGCGCCAGACCCTATTTTTGCGGAAGTATGACGCGGGAAATGGGTCTGGCTACGCGAGGCTATGCACCCCATAGATACGGCTCTGCACCAGCACATCAAGGCACATCCTTGCCATAGGACATCGATGCTTTTACACTGACTTTGTTCCTGTTTGCAGCTGCTGTGCGTCTGCGAGATGGAACGACAGCAGAAAACGGGCGAGTTGAAGTCTACAGCAGTAAGTTAGATACTCAAACAGACGACAGACTTGCATACAACATTGACAGCATCGAAAGCGATGCTCACGCCTCACAACATCAGAATAAATGACACGAGTTGCAATGTTTCAAGCATGCCTGTCGCCTTAATCCTGTAGATGGATTGTGGGGTACCGTCTGTGACGACAAATGGGACAGGCTCGATGCAGCAGTCGTGTGTCGCCAGCTCGGCTTTGCTACAGCAGTGATGGCAGTCTCGAACGGCCGATATGGTTCGGTCAACGACGACGTTCCGATTTGGATGGACGACGTCGCCTGTAAAGGACACGAAGACACAATACAGGTTAACTGACCAACAAGAAAGAAAGGAGTTTGATTGTATGTATATTTAAACAACTTGTTTGGCTGTCACAGGATTGCACCCACGTGACAGCAAGTGATGCAAACTGTGCACACAGTCAAGACGCTGGAGTCGTTTGCTGTAGGTTTGAGTGACACTTTGCACGTTCGCTGTAGAGTAAATCTCTGAAATGTGTTCTTGCAGTGACGGTCAGACTGCGAGGAGGAACGTTTGAGAACGCCGGACGCGTGGAAGTTTTTCACGGTGAGACATTCTGTCCGCGTTTCCTTGTCTCTTCTCTCTTCTCTCTCCTCGGTTGCGTCTCTCGAAGTGCAAACTTTATAAGACGAGCCGCTAGGGTCATACAGACTTTTGTATTAAAGCAGAATCCCTTGCAAGACCAGCCTGTAGCTGAAAGGGCTCCTACTGAATATATTCTATTCATATCTACGTATTGAACAGGCTTTATTAACCATTTGAAAATAGGTCAACAACAAGAACAACAACAGAATGTTATCCATCTCATCTTATCTTAGCAGCATCACCGGGATCATCTCACCAAAGAAGTGGAGAGAAGGTGGCAAGTATAATTAGAAGTCACAGTTACAAATCCATCTACACAAATACTACAAGAAAAAGGAAAACGACTACTTTGATATTTCATATATTCTTATACATCATGATATACAACGTAAATCCATAACAATGCAACTATAATTGTCAATAGAACTGGAAGTGTCTTTGCAGAATTAGAAATCTTCTGTAAGACCTATGATCCAGTCAATGACTCTTACTACATAAACTATTAAGAGACAAAAAGCTACACCCCTAGTGGGTTCCTACAAACTGTCTATATCTATATACTATGTATCTATATCTATACACTATCTAGCTACATCTATATGCTATCTATCTATATCTATATACTATCAATCTTTATCTATATACTATCTATCCATATCTATATACTATCTATCTATATCTGTACATTATCTACTTATATTTATCTATGTAATACTTACCACACCTTGTCCATAATTATTGTCTAGAAGTTAACGCGTACCAATATTGAGCGCAAGCCAGGGCCTTATTGAGCAACGCACTGTTGTGCTTTTACTGTTGCTATACATAAAATATTCATGTTGATCTGATGTGTGTCTGTAGCTGGGATGTGGGGCACTGTCTGCGACGACGGTTGGGATCTTTCGGATGCTAGGGTGGTGTGTCGTCAGCTCGGGTTTCCTGACGCAACCCTCAGTTCAACGGGAAGCTCTTTTGGAGAAGGAAACGGCAGCATATGGATGGACGATGTTGAGTGTTCAGGAGATGAAGCCAGGCTTGAAGACTGCACTTTCTCAGGATGGGGAGTCAATAATTGCGATCATACGAAAGATTCAGGAGTTATTTGCAGTAAGATGCCACCAACACCTGCCTGTGGTCTGTCTGTCTGTCTTGTTAACTGTGGTATCTAGACTCGTGTATTAGCACTCTAACTCAACAACACAACGAAGCTGCCAAACAAACTTAGTCTCTCGCACTGCGTCGGCGCCCCCGAGACGTCTCCCCCAAAACAACCCTAAACTACTACATCTCTTTCCTCTACATTTTCTAAGTTCCCACATTATTACACTACAGATCCAGTTTCTCTGGAGGTCTCGCAATCCGTGCGGAACGCCTGAGAACAGGCGGAACGTCGGCAGCTCTCGTTTCCAATTGCTGATCAACATCTGTCTCTGCTTGTTCTGTTTGCTGATGTTTGGTGACATCCGCAGCGTTCGTTGCTGTTGACAATCTTGTGCTCTCTTCTCCTTGCTGGTGGTCTACCCAATTTTGAGACTGTACTCTATCATTGCTTGTCCCCCTGGACTTTTAGTCCCGGTCGTTCTCTGTCGAACGTGATCCATGTGTCGCTTGACTGACCGTCCGTCCTCTAATCTCACTCTGAACGATAAGAGTCCCGTTTGACTCTCAACTATGCCTGCTAACCAATCCTGGCCCTTGCCAAAGTTATGCACAGACACTGTTTGCTCCGTCTGCAGATTGCGGTAACTGCAAGATTTGTCATGATCCTTCCTTTGTTGCTCTTGTGCTTCCCTTGTCTTTCTCGCCAGATGCGGATGTAGTAAGTCCAGGCAGCTTCTTGGTCTCCGTCCCATCAGAATCACAGCTGGCGCTTCCCCTGGGGTCGCGTGTGATCTGATTCTGTACCGAAATAGAAATTCATCCAGCTTCGATTCCAGTGTTCACTGTTTGTTTTTCATTCGCTTCATGGCTGCCTTGAAGGTTTGAACAGCCCCTCAGCCAGCCCATTAGAGGACGGGTGGTAGGGTGCAGTTGTAATATGCACAATTCCCTTGCTCTTCATAAAGTTTCAAATTCTTGACTCGTAACGGCAGAGCCATTATCACTGAACATGATTTCAGGTAGTCCGTGGGTCGCAAAAATACACTGTAGCACCCGAATGGTAGGTCCAGTTGCGAGGAAACTCAGTGGTTTTACTTCCAAACATTTAGAGTACGCATCTGACAGTATAAGGAACCACAGCCCCAAGAATCGCTCAGCAGATTCGATATGAAATCTCGACCACGCACGTACTGGCTGTGCCCAAGGGTGAAGAGGCGCTTTGGTGGTGATCGCTGATGCTCTTGGCATGTACCGCAAGATTTTGCTATCTTCTCTATATCAGCATCCAATCCCGGCCATCAAATGTAACTTCTTGCTAGGATTTTCATTCTAGATACCACCGGGTGAGCCACATGTAATTCCTCCAACACCATCGGCCACGCCTTCTGAGGTATAATGACTCGCGACCCCCACAGTACACAACCACCCAAGACACTTAGCTCGTGAACACGATTCCAGTGATATCGGAGCTCGGAGTCTACTTCTCTCGGTCATCCACTCAACACATAATGCCTGACAGTTGCCTCTTGTTCATCTCTGCCTGTCAATTGCCAAAGTTGTACAGTTGTTATCGGTCTGGCAGAAGTCATTTGCAAGATGTGCAGTGATAGCACCGATTTATTAAGATCCTCTGTCACTTCTGGTTTAACAGACAAAGGTAACCGACTGAGTGCATCGGCTTTGGCATTTGTCGTCCCTGGTCGATAACGTAGTTTATACTGATACCCAGATCACGTTATTGCCCAACTGTGCATGCGACCTGATGCTATCAACGGCACGCCCTTATTCTCTCCTAACAACGAGACCAACGGCTTGTGATCGGTAAGGATTTTAAATGCTCTTCCACTCAAGTATTGGTGAAACTTTTTCACTCCGAACAGCAGTGCGAGTGCTTCGCGGTCTATCTGCGCATATCTCCTTTTGAAAACACGGCTCCTACCCCGTACGGTGGGGCATCACAGATTAAGATGACTTCCTTCCTTGGGTCAAAATGTATCATCACTTGACTAGACTGGACAGCCTCCTTTGCTTGTCTGAACGCTTCCTTATGCTACTCTTTCCACTGCCAACGCACGTTCTGGCGCAAAAGCTGTTACAGTGGAGCCATCCTAGAAGCCAGCTTCGCTAAAAACCGGCCATAGTAATTAATCATACCCGACAAGGATCGCAATTCCGTAAACGTTTTGGGTTCGGATGCAGCTTGAATAGCCATCACTTTCTTTTTGTCTGGTGCTAGCCCCTTGCCGTTGATAGTATGGCCTAAGTAACTGATTTCTGTTTGCAAAAACGCGCATTATCCAGCTTTAGTCGCAATCCCGAGTTGGCTAGCCGTAGTAGTACCATTTCTAGGTTCTGCAAATGTTCCTCCAGACAACGTCCTGTCATTAAAATATTGTCTAAATAGACTACTGTTATGGAAATATCCTGAAGGAGAGTGTCCATTACCCTTTGAAAAATGGCTGGACCCGAGACAACCCCAAAAGGTAGGCGTTTGTACTTGAACAAGCCCAAGTGAGTATTTATGATTACCTACTTCTGCGACGTCTCATCAAGTGCCACCTGCTGATAAGTTTGGCTCAGATCTAACTTGGTGAGCAGCCGACCTCCAGCTAAAGAGTCGGATATATCATTAATCTTTGGCAATTGGTATTTCTGACAAGGGGCAGCCTGGTTAATCGTCAACCTAAAGTCACCGCATATCCTGATTGAACGGTCCCGTTTTAGAACCGGTACTACTGCAGCAGCCCAATGAGAGAATCGAACGGCTTCTATAATTTCGTCTTCTTCCAACCGCCTCAACTCCTGTTCGAATAGCTCTTTGCACGCATATGGTACAGGTCTAGGCTTGAAAAACAGAGGTGTAGTATCTGATCTCACTGCTATCGATGCTTTTGCTCCCTCCAGTAGTCCCATCTCCTCCTTGAATACTTTCTGCTATTTGGTAATGAGGTCGTTATGTTGAATCCTTCTTTCCTCGTGTGATGTTCTACCAGTGATATGGAGGTGGAATATCTCTTCCCATTTCAGTTTTAGGGTCTACATTCAGTTTCTACCGAACAAATTTGGACCCTTGCCTTTGACAATGATGCGGGAAATGGGTCTTGCTACGTGAGACAATGCACCCATATATAGGGCTCTGCACAGCACTTAAAGGCACATCCTTGCCATAAGACATCGATGCTTTTACACTGACTTTGTTCCTGTTTGCAGCTGCTGTGCGTCTGCGAGATGGAGCGACAGCAGAAAACGGGCGAGTTGAAGTCTACGTCAGTAAGTTAGATACTCAAACAGACGACAGACTTGCATAAAACATTGTCAGCATTGAAAGCAATGCTCACGCCTCACAACATCAGAATCAATGACATGAGTCGCAAGGTTTCAAACATGCCTGTCGCCTTCTTTCTGTAGGTGGATTGTGGGGCACCGTCTGTGACGACGAATGGGACATGCTGGATGCAGCAGTCGTGTGTCGCCAGCTCGGCTTCGGTACAGCAGTGATGGCAGTCTCGAACGGTCGATATGGTTCGGTCAACGACGACGTTCTGATTTGGATGGACGACGTCGCCTGTAACGGACACGAAGACACAATACAGGTTAAATGAACAACAAGAAAGAAAGAAGTTTGATTGTATGAATATTTAATTAAACAACTTGTTTGGCTGTCACAGGAGTGCACACACTTGACAGCAAGTGATGCAAACTGTGCACACAGTGAAGACGCTGGAGTCGTTTGCTGTAGGTTTGAGTTTGTCTGCATCATCCAGTAGCTTTATATTGCAGTATGTGCGTTGTCTCTTCTAGATCCTTCGACAAACGTGACCTTCAACGGTATGAAAAGTCTATCAGTGCATGCTGGCATGCACGTTCGCTGTAAGTAAATCTCTGAAATGTGTCCTTGCAGTGACAGTCAGATTGCGAGGAGGAACGGTTGAGAACGCCGGACGCGTGGAAGTTTTCCACGGTGAGACCTTCTGTTTGCACTCCCTTGTCTCTTCTCTTTTCTCTCTTTTCAATTGCGCCTCTCCAACTGCAAACTTTAAAGACGCGCATCTAGGGTCATACACACTTTTTGTATTAAAACAGAATTCCTTGCAAGACCAGCCTATAGCTGAAAGGGCTTCTACTAAAATATATTCTATCCATGTCTATGGATTGAAAAGGCTATATTAACCACTTGAACGTAATTCAACAACAAGAACAACAACAGAATGATATCCATCTCATCTTGTCTTAACAGCATCACCGGGATCATCTCACCAAACAAGTGGAGAGATTCTGGCAACTATAATTAGAAGTCACAGTTACAAATCAATCTACACAAATACTACAGGAAAAGGAAAACGACTACTCTGATATTTCATATATTGTTAGACATCATGAATATACAATGCAAATCCAAAGCAATACAACTATACGTGTCAATAGAACTGAATGTGTCTTTTCAGAATTAGAAATCTTCTGGAACATTTATGATCCAGTCAATGACTCTTACTACATAAAGTATTAAGAGACAAAAAGCTACACCCCTAGTGGGTTCCTACAAACTGTCTATATCTATATACTATCTACCTATATTTATATACTATCTATCTATATCTATATACTATCCGTTATGTTGGGAAAGACTCCTACACAAAGGGTAGGGTAATACAGAGATCGGTTACAAGCTAGCAGGTAATGTAGTAAACAAAACAGTGTAATACTTGCTACTTATCTATATTACCATAAAACACAAACGTCTCGTATACGGACACTACATTTCCTCCCCACTAAAACTACAAGTCCAGACCCAGTCTATTTGGGAACTTTCTGGTTGTCGTGAAACGACGTAGAGGTGGAATGTGCGTCGTAAAGGTCTCTGTTGCGGTAGGAGTAGACACAGTAGAAGTGGTCTCAGTTAACAGAGCAGTCTGAGTCTGTTGAGCTTTATGGCTTGCAGCTGTGCCATGATCACACCCAAAGTCAGACAGATCTGCTGTGGTTTCTCACTTCCATCTTGTTGAGGAGATAGTACGCCTTCCGGAACTGTTGGTAGATCCAGTGGAGGTAGCGCAGCTTCAGATTCTTCTCCCATTTTTCCTGTGTCTAGAATATGGTCTACATGTCGACGCCATACTATACCATTGGCCATTTCCAAACGGTAAGAGGTACGGCCAGTTCTTTCTAAGACTCTTCGGTAACACCATTTTTCACGACCATAGTAGTACCTTGCCAATACAGACTGCCCCACTTTAAAAACTCTAGACTTAATATGAGCATCATGGTACTTTCTTTGCTGTGCTTGTTTCTCATGGACTGCCTTCTTGATGCTAGTATTAAGTAATTCTAGTCGTGTCCAAAGACGTCTTGACAAAAACAGCTCTAATGGTGATATACCAATAGTGGAATGAGGGATGGTTCGATAATTTAACAGAAACCGAGACAACTTTTGATACAGAGTTCCCTCATCACATTGGTGAGCGTTCAATGCTTTCTTGAGGGTTTTAACAAACCGTTCGGCCTCACCATTAGTAGATGGGTGATGTGGAGCACTGGTGATGTGTTTTACTCCATTCATCTAAAGAAATTCCTTGAATTCTTGAGAAGTAAATTGTGGCCCATTGTCTAAGACCAATTGTTCCGGAATTCCATATCGGCTAAACAATGACATCAAAACTTCGATATTTTTCTCTGACGTAATTAATTTCATCGTTATAACTTTAGCCCGTTGGGAATGGGCATCAATAAGAACGAAAAACATGCTGCCGAATAAAGGTCCTGCAAATCTATATATATCCTTTCCCGCGGTCGAGTAGGCCATGCCCAAGAATGTAATGAAGCTATTCTTGGTGCCTGGCGATTCAATTGACAACCAGCACAATCTCTGACAACCTGCTCAATCTGTCTGTCTATTCCTGGCCACCGCACATATAGCCTAGCCAAACCCTTCATGCGTACGATACCAAGATGACTTGTATGTAGCTCCTTCTTGATGTCTGGCTGTAATGATACTGAAATCACCAAGCGGACACCTCTGAACTAGCAGCCATTATCTACTGTAAGTTCTTCCTTGTTGACAAGAAAGGAGCGCAGCTTAGCATCAATTGATTCAGGCCATCTTCTCTGGGGATAACGCAGAACCTTGCTCAAAACAGGATTACTTGCAGTCTCTTCCTTCAGCCTTGCTGCTGTGACAGGTAGCTTGTTGATCTGTTTGACGTTGATGATATAAGCAGCAGCAGCTTCACTCATTTCCTCTTTCCCCCTTACACTGGGCAGAGGTAAGCGTGACAGTCCATCAGCGTTGCCATGATGAGCTGTGGGCTTGAATTGTATGTCGTAATGGTATGCACTTAAAGTGAGAGCCCATCTTTGCATCCTCGCTGCAGCTAATACAGAGACTCCTGTCTTAGGTCATAACATGGTTGTTAGCGCCTTGTGGTCGGTTACTAAAAGAAATTTCCGTCCATAGAGAAATTTGTAAAATGTCTTGACACCAAGTATAATTCCAAGCGCTTCCTTCTCAATTTGGGCGTAGTTTTCTTCGGTCTTGGTCAATGACCGGGAAGCGTAAGCAATAGGTCTCTCTAGGCCATCAGACATGAGCTGTGCAACCAAAGTGTCAATTCCATGCCATGAGGCATCACACGCTAATTTCAGTGGTAAAGTAACATCATAATGAGTGAAAACATCGGCTGATGCAAGCCTGTTTTTCAATCTGTCAAACGCTTGGGCTTGGTCGCCAGACCATTTCCATTGACAATTCTTTCTCAATAACATATTTAGAGGACGAGCTACGGTTGCTAGGTTAGGTATGAATCTGCCATAATAGTTGACAAGGCCCAGAAATGACCGTAATTCCTGCACATTCTTTGGCGTATGGGCTTATAGCACTGATGCTACTTTACTGTCGGTTGTCTCCAGTCCAGCAACGCTAATCTTTTGCCCCAAATAATCAACTTCTGACATCATGAATGAGCATCTTTCCTTCTTCAATCGTAATTATGGCCAAAGAGGGGCGTTTCTTTCCCGGAAACCACAACAAGCGGAACGTGAGCGGTCTGGCCATTGCAACGGAGTGCTAGTATGGCTTCACCCATGACTCTAATACGCTCTCCCGTATAAGTAGAGAGATGCTGCTTTGAAGGCTCCAATTTCACGTGAGGGAGACGCTCTTTCCAGGTGGTCTCAGAGATAAGAGATACGACAGCGCCTGTATCTGTTTCCATTTCAATGTCCACACCTGCAATTTTAGCTGACATCATTAGTGATCCATCTCTACCACCACGGCGAATTGTGAAAAGCTGAAGATCTTCCTTCTCGGTATCATTGTGGACGTTACTGGATTTCACGTACTTGGTCACGTTTGGCTTTCGTGGTGCGCGACAAGCTGGACTAATATGCCCTCTTTTGTGGCATTTGTGGCATGAGGCGTCCTTCCACTTGCAATCTTGTGGAAGATGACCACGCTTAGTGCAGCGGTAACATGGGTCTCTCTTGCCTGCACTGCCACCTGCATTACGTTCGCCGTTCATTCCATTGCGGGTTGACTTGCTTCCACTTCCGCATTCCAAAACGTGTTAGTTGTTTCGCCCCATCGTGAGTTTCCCCACCCCTATTGGCGAGTCAGTCAAAACATCGCGCATCTGGGTAGATTGGCGCGCCGCCTCTTCCATACTGTGGGCGATGGCACTTGCTCTTGTCAACGTGAGTTGATCTTCCGTGAGAAGCTTCTTCTGACTGTTGCTGCCACGTAGACCGCAAACGAAGCGGTCGCGCAGCGCGTCAACTAAAAAGGCGCCCAATTCACAGTGTGGTGACAACTTCCGTAACGCCGCCAAAAACTCTACAACGCTCTCTCCATCACGCTGACTGCGATGACAAAACTTAAAGCGCTTCGCGATGACAAGCGGATGTGACGAAAAGTGTGCTTTTAGGGTAGCAAGAAGATCCTCCAATTCAAGTGTCGCGGGAACTTGCGGATGCACCAGTGTACGGAGTAATTCGTACGTCGAGCTGCCCATGAGAAATAGAAAATTGCGGATCGCCGCTCCTTCTCATTGGCCTTGACGCCACTAGCAAGAAAGAATACTGATAGTCGTTCAGACCATGACTGCCACGTCGTAACTTTAGGATCAAACGGCTCCAAGTATCCAAGTGTAGGAACTGCATTCGCCATCCTCGTCGCCAGTTGTTACTTTGAGAAAAACTCGTACACAAACGTTAGGGTGATACTCAGATCTGTTACAGGCTAGCAACTAATGTAGTAAACGAAACAGTGTGATACCTGCTACTTAACTATATTACCATATACCACAAACGTCCCGTATACAGACACTACTCTATCTATCTATATCTATACACTATCTACCTATACGTATCTATGTAAGACTTATCAGACCATGTCAATAATTATTGTCTAGAAAGCAACACGTGCCAATATTGGTCGCAAGCCAGGGCCCTAGTGAGCCACGCACTGTTGTGCATTTTATGTTGCCATACATAAATTATTCATGCTGATCTGATGTGTGTCTGTAGGTGGGATGTGGGGCACTGTCTGCGACAACGGTTGGGATCTTGTGGATGCTAGGGTGGTGTGTCGTCAGCTCGGATTTTCTGACGCAATCCTCAGTTTAACAGGAAGCTCTTTTGGAGAAGGAAACGGCAGCATATGGATGGACAATGTTGAGTGTTCAGGAGTTGAACCCAGGCTTGAATACTGCTTTTTCTCAGGATGGGGAGACAGTAGTTGCGACCATACGGAAGAGTCAGGAGTTATTTGCAGTAAGATGCCACAAAGACGTGCCTGTCTGTGTCTGTCTGTCTGGTTAACTATTTTGTTCCAATAAATGTGTAGGAACTATGGCCAATGACCCTTTGTCTAACGGTATGACGTCTGATGCAGTGGTGTAGCGTAAGTGTGAGAATCTGGCGGTAATAGGACAAGCTCTAGTCCTATTCATATACATTGCATACCTCTAGTTTGTAATTATCAACGCTATCACAGCTCATCATACCCATAGGCAAACATCCGCTCATGAACGTCAGCGGTTTATGATTGGCTGTTCTTTCATTAACTCTGAGCGCGTCTGCGCTAGGGTCACAGTAATACCGCTGTGGACCAACGACCGGACAATGAAGTGTGTTAATTAGCGTGCCAGATGTCGACAATCACACCTGCGAGTCAATGTGTACGTCCAGCCCCTTTCCTGCGCTCTTCATGTAACCAATAATTACTGAGTCGTACCATGCTCATACGGTCTTTAGTTGCCCTTTTATCGTACAAGCGGCAACACGAAGATTTTAAAGCAGTCGCGCCAGACCCTATTTTTGCGAAAGTATGACGCGGGTAAAGGGTCTGGCTACGCAAGGCTATGCACTCCATAGATAAGGCTCTGCACCAGCACATCAAGGCACATCCTTGCCATAGCACATCGATGCTTTTACACTGATTTTGTTCCTGTTTGCAGCTGCTGTGCGTCTGCGAGATGGAACGACAGCAGAAAACGGGCGAGTTGAAGTCTACAGCAGTAAGTTAGATACTCAAACAGACGACAGACTTGCATACAACATTGTCAGAATTGAAAGCAATGCTCACGTCTCACAAAATCAGAATCAATGTCATGAGTTGCAACGTTTCAAGCATGCCTGTCGCCTTCGTTCTGTAGATGGATTGTGGGGCACCGTCTGTGACGATGGATGGGACAGGCTTGCTGCAGCAGTCGTGTGTCGCCAGCTCGGCTTCGGTACAGCAATAATGGCAGTCTCGAACGGCCGATATGGTTCGGTCGACAACGACGTTCCGATTTGGATGGACGACGTTGCCTGTAACGGACACGAAGACACAATACAGGTTAAATGAACAACAAGAAAGAAAGGAGTTTGAGTGTATGTAATATTTAAACAACTTGTTTGGCTGTCACAGGATTGCACCCATGTGACAGCAAGTGATGCAAACTGTGACCACAGTGAGGACGCTGGAGTCGTTTGCTGTAGGTTTGAGTTTGTCTGCATCATCCAGTAGCTTGATATTGCAGTATGTGCGTTGTCTCTTCTAGATCCTTCCACAAACGTGACCTTCAACGGTATGAATAGTCTATCAGTGCATGCTGGCATGCACGTTCGCTGTAAGTAAATCTCTGAAATGTGTCCTTGCAGTGACGGTCAGATTGCGAGGAGGAACGGTTGAGAACGCCGGACGCGTGGAAGTTTTCCACGGTGAGACATTCTGTTCGCACTCCCTTGTCTCTTCTCTCTTCTCTCTTTTCAATTGCGCCTCTCCAACTGCAAACTTTAAAGACGCGCATCTAGGGTCATACACACTTTTGTATTAAAGCAGAATTCCTTGCAAGACCAGCCTATAGCTGAAAGGGCTTCTACTAAAATATATTCTATCCATAACTATGTATTGAACAGGCTATATTAACCATTTGAAAGTAAGTCAACAACAAGAACAACAACAGAAGGATATCCATCTCATCTCATCTTAACAGCATCACCGGGATCATCTCACCAAACAAGTGGAGAGATTCTGGCAACTATAATTAGAAGTCACAGTTACAAATCCATCTACACAAATACTACAGGAAATAGAAACACGACTACTCTGATATTTCATATATTGTTAGACATCATGAATATACAATGCAAATCCAAAGCAATACAACAATACGTGTCAATAGAAGTGAATGTGTCTTTTCAGAATTAGAAATCTTCTGGAACACCTATGATCCAGTCAATGACTCTTACAACATATAGTATTAAGAGCCAAAAAAAGCTACACCCCTAGTGGGTTCCTACAAACTGTCTATATCTATATACTATCTGTCTATATCTATATACTATCTGTTATGTTGATGAAGACTTGTACACAGAATGTAGGGTAATACTCAGATATGTTACAAGCTAGCAACTAATGTAGTAAACAAAACAGTGTGATACTTGCTACTTATCTATATTACCATAAACCACAAACGTTTCGTATACAGACACTACATTTCCTCCCCACTAAAACTACAAGTCTCAACCCAGTCTATTTGAGAACTTTCTGGTTGTCGTGAAACGACGTAGAGGTGGAATGTGCGTCGCAGAGGTCTCTGTCGTGGTAGGAGTACTCACAGTAAAGAGCTCTCAGTTAACAGAGCAGTCTGAGTCTGTTGAGCTTCATGGCTTGCAGCTGTGCCATGATCACACCCAAAGTCAGACAGATCTGCTGTGGTTTCTCACTTCCATCTTGTTGAGGAGATAGTACGCCTTTCGAACTGTTGGTAGATCCAGTAAAGGTATAGCAGTTTCAGGTTCTTCTACCATTTTTCCTGTCTCTAGAATATGGTCTGCATGTCTACCCCATACTATACCATTGGCCATTTCCAAACGGTAAGAGGTACGGCCAGTTCTTTTTAAGACTCTTCGGTAGCACCATTTTTCACGACCATAGTAGTTCCTTGCCAATACAGACTGCCCCACTTTAAAAACTCTAGACTTAATATGAGCATCATGGTACTTTCTTTGCTGTGCTTGTTTCTCATGAACTGCCTTCTTGATGCTAGTATTAAGTAATTCTAGTCGTGTCCAAAGACGTCTTGACAAAAACAGCTCGGATGGTGATATACCAATAGTGGAATGAGGGATGGTTTGATAATTTAACAGAAACCGAGACAACTTTCGATACAGAGTTCCCTCATCACATTGGTGAGCGTTCAAGGCATTCTTGAGCGTTTGAACAAACCGTTCGGCCTCACCATTAGTAGATGGGTGACGTGGAGCACTGGTGATGTGTTTTACTCCATTCATCTGAAGAAATTCCTTGAATTCTTGAGAAGTCAATTCTGGTCCGTTGTCTGAGACCAATTGCTCTGTAATTCCATATCGGCTAAACAATGATCTCAAAACTTCGATATTTTTCTTTGACGTTATTGATTTCATCGTTATAACTTCAGCCCGTTGGAAATGGGCATCAATAACAACGAAAAACATGCTGCCGAGGAAAGGTCCTGCAAATCTATATGTATCCTTTCCCTCGGTCGAGTAGGCCATGCCAAGAATGTAATGAAGCTACTCTTGGTGCCTGGCGATTCAATTGACAACCAGCACAATCTCTGACAACCTGCTCAATCTGTCTGTCTATTCCTGGCCACCGCACATATAGCCTAGCCAAACCCTTCATGCGTACGATACCAAGACGACTTGTATGTAGCTCCTTCTTGATGTCTGGCTGTAATGATGCTGGAATCACCAAGCGGACACCTCTGAAAAAGCAGCCATTATCTACTGTAAGTTCTTCCTTGTTGACAAGAAAGGAGCGCAGCTTAGCATCAATTGATTCAGGCCATCTTCTCTGGGAATAACGCAAAACCTTGCTCAAAACAGGATTACTTGCAGTCTCTTCCTTCAGCCTTGCTGCTGTGACAGGTAGCTTGTTGATCTGTTTGACGTTGATGATATAAGCAGCAGCAGCTTCACTCATTTCCTCTTTCCCCCTTACACTGGGCATTGGTAAGCGTGACAGTCCATCAGCGTTGCCATGCTGAGCTGTGGGCTTGAATTGTATGTCGTAATGGTATGCACTTAAAGTGAGAGCCCATCTTTGCATCCTCGATGCAGCTAATACAGAGACTCCTGTCTTAGGTCATAACATGGTTGTTAGCGCCTTGTGGTCGGTTACTAAAAGAAATTTCCGTCCATAGAGAAATTTGTAAAATGTCTTGACACCAAGTATAATTCCAAGCGCTTCCTTCTCAATTTGGGCGTAGTTTTCTTCGGTCTTGGTCAATGACCGGGAAGCGTAAGCAATAGGTCTCTCTAGGCCATCAGGCATGAGCTGTGCAACCAAAGTGCCAATTCCATGCCTTGAGGCATCACACGCTAATTTCAGTGGTAAAGTAACATCATAATGAGTGAAAACATCGGCTGATGCAAGCCTGTTTTTCAATCTGTCAAACGCTTGGGCTTGGTCGCCAGACCATTTTCATTGACAATTCTTTCTCAATAACATATTCAGAAGACGAGCTACGTTTGCTAGGTTAGGTATGAATCTGCCATAACAGTTGACAAGGCCCAGAAATGACCGTAAGTCCTGCACATTCTTTGGCGTAGGGGCTTATAGCACTGATGCTACTTTACTGTCGGTTGTCTCCAGTCCAGCAACGCTAATCATTTGCCCCAAATAATCAACTTCTGACATCATGAATGAGCATCTTTTCTTCTTCAATTGTAACCCATGGCTCATCAGCCTGTCCAAGACTTTCTCAAGCATTTCATTGTGCTCTTTTACACTAGACCCACTAATCAGAGTATCGTCAAGGTAGCATGCAACGCCTGCAATTCCTTGTAGCAGCTTGTCCATTATCTCTTGAAATATAGCGGTAGCTGATGGAATACCAAAGGGTAAACGAGTATATTGAAATAGACCCCGGTGTGTATTGACAGTTACAAATTTCCGAGACTCCTCGTCCAAGAGAACTTGTTGATACGCATGTGCTAGGTCTAGTTTAGAAAACATCACATCTCCTAATAATGTTGCAAACAAATCTTCTGGATTTGGCAAGGGATGTACATCAACCTTCAGAGATGGGTTCACTGTAACTTTGTAGTCACCACACAGACGAATACAACCGTCTGGTTTAGGAACCGCAACTAACGGTGCAGCCCATTTACAGCGGCCGATACGTTCAATGATACCAAGTCGAGTCAACTTTTCAAGCTATTTATCAATGACCGTCTTCAATGCAAAAGGTACTTGCCGTGATTTGAGGAACCTTGGTGTAGCTCCCTCCTCCAAGGTTAAATGTGCTTTGTACTCCTTGGGTGTCCCCAATTCATCTCTGAAAACTTCAGCATACTTCTCTAGGAAAATCTACAATAAACTTCTCTTTTGCATGCGCTTGATTCCAGGCCAATCAATTCGGATTACATCTAAACAATTATGGCCAAATAGGGGCGTTTCCTTCCCGGGAACCACAACAAGCGGAACGTGAGCGGTCTGGCCATTGCAACGGAGTGCTAGTATGGCTTCACCCATGACTCTAATACGCTCTCCCGTATAAGTAGAGAGATGCTGCTTTGAAGGCTCCAATTTCACGTGAGGGAGACGCTCTTTCCAGGTGGTCTCAGAGATAAGAGATACGACAGCGCCTGTATCTGTTTCCATTTCAATGTCCACACCTGCAGTTTTAGCTGACATCATTAGTGATCCATCTCTACCACCACGGCGAATTGTGAAAAGCTGAAGATCTTACTTCTCGGTATCAATGTGGACGTTACTGGATTCCACGTACTTGGTCACGTTTGGCTTTCGTGGTGCGCGACAAGCTGGACTAATATGCCCTCTTTTGTGGCATTTGTGGCATGAGACGTCCTTCCACTTGCAATCTTGTGAAAGATGACCACGCTTAGTGCAGCGGTAACATGGGTCTCTCTTGCCTGCACTGCCACCTGCATTACGTTCGCCGTTCATTCCATTGCGGGTGGACTTGCTTCCACTTCCGCATTCCAAAACGTGTTAGTTGTTTCGCCCCATCGTGAGTTTCCCCACCCCTATTGGCGAGTCAGTCAAAACATCGCGCATCTGGGTAGATTGGCGCACCGCCCCTTCCATACTGTGGGCGATGGCACTTGCTCTTGTCAACGTGAGTTGATCTTCCGTGAGAAGCTTCTTCTGACTGTTGCTGCCACGTAGACCGCAAACGAAGCGGTCGCGCAGCGCGTCAACTAAAAAGGCGCCCAATTCACAGTGTGGTGACAACTTCCGTAACGCCGCCAAAAACTCTACAACGCTCTCTCCATCACGCTGACTGCGATGACAAAACTTAAAGCGCTTCGCGATGACAAGCGGATGTGACGAAAAGTGTGCTTTTAGGGTAGCAAGAAGATCCTCCAATTCAAGTGTCGCGGGAACTTGCGGATGCACCAGTGTACGGAGTAATTCGTACGTCGAGCTGCCCATGAGAAATAGAAAATTGCGGATCGCCGCTCCTTCTCATTGGCCTTGACGCCACTAGCAAGAAAGAATACTGATAGTCGTTCAGACCATGACTGCCACGTCGTAACTGTAGGATCAAACGGCTCCAAGTATCCAAGTGTAGGAACTGCATTCGCCATCCTCGTCGCCAGTTGTTATGTTGAGAAAAACTCGTACACAAAAGTTAAGGTGATACTCAGATCTGTTACAAGCTAGCAACTAATGTAGTAAACGAAACAGTGTGATTCCTGCTACTCATCTATATTACCATATACCACAAACGTCCCGTATACAGACACTACTCTATCTATCTATATCTATACACTATCCACCTATACGTATCTATGTAAGACTTATCAGACTATGCCCATAATTATTGCCTAGAAAGCAACACGTACCAATATTGGTCGCAAGCCAGGGCCCTAGTGTGCCACGCACTGTTGTGCATTTTATGTTGCCATACATAAATTATTCATGCTGATCTGATGTGTGTCTGTAGGTGGGATGTGGGGCACTGTCTGCGACAACGGTTGGGATCTTGTGGATGCTAGGGTGGTGTGTCGTCAGCTCGGGTTTTCTGACGCAATCCTCAGTTTAACAGGAAGCTCTTTTGGAGAAGGAAACGGCAGCATATGGATGGACAATGTTGAGTGTTCAGGAGTTGAACCCAGGCTTGAATACTGCTTTTCCTCAGGATGGGGAGACAATAGTTGCGACCATACGGAAGAGTCAGGAGTTATTTGCAGTAAGATGCCACAAAGACGTGCCTGTCTGTGTCTGTCTGTCTGGTTAACTATTTTGTTCTTTCCAATAAATGTGTAGGAACTATGGCCAATGACACTTTGTCTAACGGTATGACGTCTGATGCAGTGGTGTAGCGTAAGTGTGAGAATCTGGTGGTAATAAGACAAGCTCTAGTCCAAACCCTGTCATATACATTGCATACCTCTAGTTTGAAATTATCAACGCTATCACAGCTCATCATACCCATAGGCAAACATCCGCTCATGAACGCTAGCAGTTTGTGATTGGCTGTTCTTTTATTAACTCTGAGCACGCCTGCGCTAGGGTTACAGTAATACCGCTGTGGACCAACAACCGCACAATAAAGTGTTAATTAGCGTGCCAGATGTCAACAATCTCTCGTGCGAGTCAATTTGTCCAGCTCTTTTTTCACGCTCTTTATGTGGTGTAACTATAGCAAGTACTAAAGTCTATTCCCGAATAGGAGAATAGGTGGGGGAAAACCTGTATGGCCTGAAGCAGATGTTCTAGCGAGTTGATTCCAACATCATTGGAAAGCTCACAAGGAGGTTCCAGATCAGTTAATGAATACGGTAATTAGTTCTTTATTACAACACAAATGCGAACTTCCTCTATGACACGCGCTTGGCCTTGCCCTACTCTGCCATTTACACTAGGTGTTAGATAACTTCAAAGTCACCGCTATGACGCCCACTACTTGAAAGCTGACGCGGACGTACTTTGAACTATGGACTGATAAGTAAAACAGCTGTAGCGAGCAACCTTATGTAGTTGAGGCATTGGGTGAAGCTTTGAACGTAAGTTCATAGCTAAACGTTTCTATACTGGAACCTGTTATTCCACTAGCAATAATTAGCTACGCCCATCTCGGTTCTTCAATTCCTTATCTATTAACCACAGTTCCCACGTATTCTCCTATTCGAGAATGGACTTTAGTAGAGTAGGTGTTCCTAATTGTGGACACTCCCCGTCAATTTGAGTTACAAACGTTCTCTCTCTGGTAACTTGCAACGGACGTACGCACCAATGTCTAATCTTTGGAACAATGCCTGTACGACTAGAATCGCACAACGTCTGCTAGCGCACTAGAAAAATATACGGGATACGTCTGTGAACAGCCCAAACGGCGGTGAATCCTAATTGTGGAAATATTTTCTCCACCACAGTAAGCGACTGGGTCTGAGTAACAGCTGGACTAGATACCTGAATGGTTTCGGTACAGGCTGGTATTTTGGGCCGCAATCAAAACCATGTTCTGTTGTGTATCACCACGATTTACCTGCGAACTGTTTGCACCTACAAGGTTCCTCCCATCACGTCCACAAATTCGAGGTATACGCATCGATCTTTTGTTGGATCATGAAAGTGCCCTGATGTTAGTTAAGCAATTATCGAGTACCTTGGTAAAGTTTTGAGCCTAGTTACGTTGACTGTAACGTGCTAAAGATGCGCATTATATGCATGGAGCGAAAGTGTATTCATTCATACTAGATCTAGACATCAGTAATCCACTGACAATCTAGCTGTTTTCACTGCTACTACATCTGGCCACCATAGGGTATGAAATAAGAACAAACAAAGTAGGTGGAATGTCAATATCAGCGACATTAGCAATCCAGTCAGAATTTGATTGCCTTCACTGCTACTAGACCTGGCAACAATAAGACACATATTAAAAACCTACAAACTCACCTTGTCTGATATCAATAATTAGCTCATCCAGCAACGCAAAAGATGCTAGAACCACAGTTTACAGTTCAGAAGTTCATCTAGACATGATTGATCGTCTCCTGCATTGTATCGTAGACAGAACGCTTGGTTTCTACAAAATTTGAAAGACACGACGCCATTTTACACAGAGGTGATACACAACAGAACATGGTTTTAATTGCGGCCCAAAATACCAGCTTGTGAGGCAACCATTCAGGTATCTATTCTTGTTAATCAGGCTCAGTGGCTTTCTGTAACGGAGAAAAAATGTCCACAATTAGGATACACCCCGTGTCCAGGCTGTTCACAGACGTTATCCCGTATATTGCGCTAGTGCGCTAGCTGACGTTGTGCGATTCTAGTCGTGCATGTACCATTACGAAGCCTAGACACTGGTGCGTTTATCGGACATGTTTCACTGTCTTTTCGTGCAGGCTACCAGAGAAAACAGCGATTGTAACTCAAATTACCAGAGAGTGTTCACAATTATAGGTACAACGTCTTACAGAAAGACAGCCAGCCGTTTCAGGTCCATCGCGTGTCTGTTCGCAGGGGCGGATCCAGGATCTGAGGAGAGGGGGTGCACGGACATGAAACGCTAGACCACACCCATTTCAGGGAAGTAGTATAAGGTGAAAGTAGACTTTGCAACCAAAAATGACGGTAGATCTGTTGTCTCGATGTTGACTGCAACCATCAAAGACAAGCAGTCCACTATGGGGGCGAGTCAAACAGCTCAAGCGCGGATACAGGAGTTAAACGGGGGCCCGGGGTACACAGAGTCAAAAGAGAATTTCTTCAGGACGGTACGAAAATTGCAGTATAACGTGAAGCAAGTAGTTGTAATATATTCAAGGCAGATCTCTCACATAACTATTTAACAAACAAACCATTGCTAACAAAACTCGGACAGCTGAAGCCGCCGTGGGTTTCGCTTTGCAAATTCTTCCACGACGGCTTCAGCATCACACGGGATATCCCGGTGAACATGGAGCAGCGTTAGGCCATTCAAGACATATTGGTCGAGTGGTTAGCACTCTGGTTTGCTAGTCCACACCGACTTACTTTGTAGAGTCCGGTCGTCTGTCCTCCTCATCCAAGCGAGGCCGCTTTGACACAGAGCCAAAATACTTCGTGAGAGTCTGAGACTGAGGGTTGGAAGGACGACTACGGGAAGCCATGTCAGACTTTACAGTACAATGAGCCTGTCACAAGAACGATCATCTCTAGTAAGCCCGTAATAGGACAGCATGCAGCAACCACGTGCTGTCACTTACGGTTTGCGATCGACCCCACGCTAGGACACGAACACTGCACGTGGCAACGTATATACGGGAAATACAAACTCGCGGTTCCACGCAGCGACACAGTGCGCAGTTCACAGTTGTCAGTCAGGTTGTCAGTCAAACACGAGATGGACACGTGATCGATAATCTTCGCATTAGCTCGTACTCTGTACCCAGACGCAATTCTTCGTGCACCCACATATTTCTGCTACGTGAGTGCGCCGCAAGAAAATGGGTATGGAACTTCGTGGCTATCTAGACCTTCCTCAAGACTGGCGGAGGGGGGGTGCACGTGCACCCGGTGCACCCTCCCTATATCCGCCCCTGGTTCGTCGCTTTGTGTCCCGTGCGCTGAGTTTCTCTACCGTACGAGAGACTGTGCTTGTGTCCGCAAATAGGCAAACAAAAGGTGAATCTATCAATTCTCTGAGAAAAACAGAAGTGATGACTCGACAGCTAAGTGTCTAACTGTAGTGAACACAACTCAACATATATTTCTAGTGCTCGCGCCAATAATCTACAGAATCCGGGAACACGGCTCTACCTCGGATTATGTTACTATGCAACCTGTCTCTCTAATCTACTACATTGCTTCCCCCAACTATAGTCACTACTCACTACTACAAGTCTAGTCTGTCTGACGGTCTGATCACGTTGTTTGATCGTCAAAGTTGTACTTCCCCAGCTGTTGATCCGGTTGGTTGATCATCTGGTTGAATGGTTTCCGGTTGTGGTTGTTTATCGGAATCTGGAGGTGGTGGTGCTTCTACATCCTGTTTCTCTGACCTAGTTCCTTGCTCACGGGTTCCTACTTTGGCCTCCTGTTTTTTCTCAGCAGTTGGTGGTTCTCTGTGTCGGATTTGATCCGGGTGCTTACGTACTATCCATTGGTGTGCCAATTGACATCTAAATGACAATGGCCCAGTCGCCTCCACTATTTTGGCAGAAATCCAGGAGTCTCCCTTGTTATGATTCCGAGCACAAATGGTGTCTCCTGCTTGTAAAACTCTGTCCCGCGCCGTTCGATCATGGTCTTCCTTTTGCCTGGCCTGCCTGTCTATTAACCGTTTCTCTAGCCCTGACCTGACCAAGTCCAGGCGAGTCTTGAGTCTCCGTTCCATCAATAGTTCTGCTGGAGATACTCCCGTAGTGGTGTGTGGTGTTGTTTGGTATGCAAACAAAAAACGACTAATCCGATCTTCCAAAGTACCCACTATCATTTTCTTCACTCCAGCCTTGAATGTCTGGACGGCACGTTCTGCCAGACCATTGGACGCTGGGTGATATTGTGCAACCTTGATATTTTGGATGCCATTCTGCCTCATGAACTCCGAAAACACTCTGCTGGTAAAACACGGCTCGTTATCCGAGACTACCGTGTCTGGGAGTCTGTGTTGAACAAAAGCTTGTCGCAGTTTACCTATCGTCACCGACCCTGTAGATGCCTGCCCTGTGTTGTAAACCTCCATCCACTTTGAATGTGCATCCACTACTACTAGGAACATCGACCCTAGAAACGGTCCTGCATAGTCCACGTGTACTCTCGACCATGGTTTTTGGCCACTCCCATGGGTGTAATGGCGCTGAAGGAGGGTTTGTGCGGTTCATTTGGCATATTTTACATTTCCTGACCAGCTGTTCCATCTCTGCGCCAATGCTTGACCACAAGACCACACCCCTTGCCAATCCTTTTATCCTAACAGTTCCTGGATGGGCCTCGTGAAGCTCTGTCAAGATCCGTCTGCAGCATGCAGACGGTATCACAACTCTGGTTTCCCAAACTACACAGTCAGCATCCACAAGCAGTTCGTTACTTCTTATCCTGTATGAACGTACATCTTCTGCTACTTTTGTGGCAAGCCTTCTCTAACCCATGTTCGCACTTGAGACAGTACTAGGTCGTTGGTGGTCCACCATGCAATCTGTGTAGCTGTGACTGGAAGTTTCTCCAACTGTTTCAAAACGAGAAGCATTGCCTCCGGCTCGCATGTATGGTGTGGTAGATCTGGTAGGGTCACTCGACTTAGTGTGTCAGCATTGTTGTGACTTTGCCCTGTTTTGTAGCGAAAGGTATATTGATATCCCGCCAATAGTAGCGCCCATCGTTGAATCCGTGCCGAAGCCGTCACTGGAATGCTTCGTCCTTCGCCAAGCAGTCCCTTCAGTGGTTGGTGATCAGACAAAAGTTCAAAGTGTCGACCATAGATGTAACGGTAGAATTTTGAAATTCCAAACACGATTGCAGCCCCTTCGCGGTCATTCTGTGAATAATTGTTTTCAGCTGGCGACAGCAATCTCGATGCAAAGGCAATGAGATGTTCATTCCTATTTTCAAGCCTGTTTGACAAAACGGCACCTAGTCCAAGAGGTGAGACATCACATGCCAGCAACAATGGTAACTTGGTATTGTAGTGTACCAGTACCCGAGAAGATGTCAACAATCTTTTCGATTCTTGGAAAGCCTTGTCTTCATCCTCTGACCATTTCCATGTTGCTCCCTTCTGTAAAAGGGCATGCAGCGGTGCCAACACTGTCGCTCGATCTGGAAGGACTTACTCTAGTATGTCAGCATTTCAAGGTACGCCTTCAACTTTGATATTCCTCGTGGTATTGGTGCATCTTGAATGGCCCTCACCTTTTCCTCCGTGGGGTGTAATCCATCTTTGTGGATTCGATGCCTAGATACACCACAGAATCCTTCATGAACTGACACTTGTCTTGTTGTAATCTCAACTCAGTTTCTCTCAGTCTCTTTAAAACTTTTCTCAAGTTTTCCATGTGCTCAGTCTGACACTCCCCCGTTATCAAGATATCATCAAAGTATACCAAGACGCCCAACATGTCTTTTAACAAGCCTTCCATGATCCTCTGAAATATGACTGGAGCCGAGGCTATTCCAAATGGTACCCGGTGATACCGAAACAGTCCTTTATGCTTGTTAATGGTTGTCAGTTCTTGGAACTGTTTCTCCAGACGTAACTGGTGGCATGCTCGGCTCAGGTCTAGTTTTGAGAATGATACCCTCCTGCTAACCGTGACAGCAAGTCATCTATGTCCGGCAATGGGTGTCGATCAACTTCCAATATGGGATTTACTGTTGTCATGTAATCTCCACAAATCCTTACTGTTCCACTGGATTTCACTACTGAAACGATTGGTGTGGCCCAATCTCAAAATTTTACTGGGCTAATAATACCTGCTGATTGAAGCCTGAAAGATTCTTCTTCCACTTTCTCTTTCAGTGTATATGGCGCCTTTCGTGCCTTATGAAAACGTGATGTTGCTTGTGACTTTGTGTTGAGTGTGGCTTGCATACCTTTCAGCTCTCCAAGGTCATCCTGTAAAACCTCTCTGTTCTCTTCTAACAGCTCCTTTAGGCTACTGTGTGTGCTTAGACTGAACAGTGCCTTTCAATACACCTGTATGTGTCGTAAACAATCTCTAACCAGCAAACTGGGTCCGTTTCCTTCCACCACGTATAACTCCAATTGTTTAGGAGGGGCTCTGTCTGCCCCTGGTACCTTGGCCTTGAGAGTCCCCTACACTTTAATTACTCTGCCCCCATATGCTCTCAGTATGATGGTACTCTCCCTAAGAAGTGAAGAAGACGGCCCCACATTGTCTTGTACGTTGTGGCACTAATTACTGTCACTGTTGCTCCTGTGTCAATCTCCATTGTCAAGCATCTACCATTTATTTTCACTTGTGTCGTCAAGGGAACAGCTTTAGGTTTGCTTACAGGGTATATGTGTTTCAGCTCTAAAGATTCTTCTTCGTCATCCTCTGTCTGTTCCACCTGATTTGTGGTTTGCAGTTTTGGCTGTGTTTTCATAATCCGACTGGCTTTCTTGCCTTGCCCTTTTGATCTACAGACTTGACTGAGGTGTGCCACTTTCTTGTATGCCAAACATTTGGCTTCTTTGAACCTGCATTCAGTAGGAGAGTGTTCTGACCGTCCACAACGATAACAGGTTTTGGGCATTTGCAGTTGCATTCGGTGTACAGCCGCTGCACCCTCCGCTTCTTCTGTCGTGTCAACAACTTTGGACGCCATTATCTCCCGCGCATTCTTTCCTGCCGCTTCTGTAGCGCGCGTTATTTACAAAGCCCTCGCAAACGACAACTCCTTTTCTGCTAACAACCGCCGCTGTTTGCGCTCATCGTCAATACCACAAACCAAACGATCGCGGAGCATCTCGTTCAGTGTTTCTCCATACTCGCAAAACTTGGATAACGCGCGCAACGCGGACACAAACTCTGCAACTGACTCACCCGTATGTCGGACTCTCGAATTGAGTCGCAGTCTCTGTACCATAACCGAAGGCTTGGGGTTGTAGTGGTTGGACAGAGCTTCGCTCAGATCTGTAAAAGACCTTTCTCTCGGTTTGGCGGAAGCCGTCAAGTTGTGCAGTAACTTGTACGTGCGTGCGCAGACTGCTGACAGGAAAATTGCCTTCATTTTGGACTCATTCGTGATGCCGTTGGCTTCGAAATAGCACAACATTCGTTCCTCGTATTGCGGCCACTCGTTGGACTCCGCATCAAAGGCGTCTAGCCTGCCGAACGCTGCCACAGGCATTGGTGTAGCTGTTGCTATTCCACTCGCTGTGGATTCGTCCATCCTCGTCCCCAATGTAGTGAACACAACTCAACATATATTTCTAGTGCTCGCGCCACTAATCTACAGCACCCGGGAACACAGTTCTACCCCAGATTATGTTACTATGCTACCTGTCTCTCTAATCTAGTCTCGAAATTACTGCAATATAGATAGGTAGACCTGAACGGAATCTAAATGACTCAACTACTACTAACACGAATTGTCTTAAATAGGTGGTGTGCACGTGCATGCTAATCACATGTACTTGTCAAAACTGTCAATCTGTAGCAGCGCCGGATTCAGGAATTTATGAAAAAGGGGTTCACCGTTAGCAGTTATTTATAGCATTACTAATTTTCTCTTCTTTATAAAAAAAATTATATGAAATTATTGAACCACGCCTATTGGAAAAGAGAGTGTTCTAACTCCCTGAACCCCCACTCTGGATCCGGCCCTGTGTAGTGTGCACGTGCAAGCTAAATTTAGAACAACAGTTCTTGACTTCTGGCACATTAACAGTTCTTGACTTGTGTCGCAAAAGCCATGACACTCCGGGCCGGCATTTGGTAGTATGGTCGTGTTTCACCGGTAGTTCCAATAGATATAGGAGGTTGATAAGTCCAGAGATGATTTTGTGGGATGGAAGACGCACTTTAGCAGAATGAACATTACTATCTCCTACCACAATAGTCTCTTCAATTCTTTCCATCATCCAAGTACCACGCAGAGTGTCTTGTTCTTTAATAAGAACTATTTTGCCTTCTTGAGGCACTGAGTCAATCGCAGACCTAAGACCTTTGTGTCTTAATGGCAATGTTTCCCTTAATCTCAGTATATGCCAATGATCCCAAAAGATGTGGAGTCGTTTCTGGTCTTGTCTCCATTTTCTTTCCAACGCGTAGAAAGTGCCCCTATTAGGCTGTTATTCCTCATCATTCACATCTTCAATAGTAGGTCCAGGTACTCCGAGATGTGCGTGATGAGATAAGAAGTGAGCAGGAGTTAATGGAAATTCTGATTCAAAGTCTTCAAACACGTATGTCAGAGGTCTTGTGTTTATAATAGCTTCGATTTCTGTGAGAAGAGTTGCCAATTCGTCCCAATCAAGTAGTTTTCTCCCTATCGACTTTCTAAGTGCTCGTGAGCGGCTGGAGTAGCAGAGGAGACGGCAAATGTGGTAACTGTGGGTTCTCGGTTCACAAGGGTTCAACATGCCCAGCATCAACACAGACCTGTAGAAAATGTGGGAGAATAGGACACTACGCACGTTGCTGTAGGTCAAAGAAACAGTCACAGATCCAGGAAGTTGATTGTGGCAATGAGCAAGGGGTAGAGTTGGAGACCGTTCGAATCAATGTTGTTGGTGGTCAGTCCAGTACACTCGAGTATCGCCAATGCGTTTGCGAGTTAGCTGGTGTCAGTTTGTCACTTGTTATTGACTTGGGGGCGAAGGTTTCAGTGCTGTCAAAAAGGTCATATGATCGATGGTTTTCTTGGAGTAAGCTGGAACCAGCAAATCGAAAGCTAGTTGGTTATGCAGGATCGCCAATAAAGGTGTTGGGAAAGGCAAAGCTACCAGTCCGATACCGGAGATGTCAATTAGCAGAGTTTCCATTCTATATTACAGACAAGGGGACAGACATACTAGGTCTCGACTTGTTTGATGCCCTGGGATTTCAAATTTGTTGGGATCCAGAAGAACTAGGCAGTCATAGTGTACAAGCGGTTGACTTGCTCAACGATGGAGTTACTAAGGGAGGTTGGAGTCGGAGATGGCCTAGGGTGTTCAGTGGATTGGGGAAAGCCAATCACTTTGTTCATTGCCCGTTAGTGAACACCACCGTACCACCGATTATGCAGCCACTTAGGAGATTGTCACTGGCTCTACGAGAGAGGGTGGCAGAGGAGTTGGATCGTTGGGAGAGTTTGGATATCATTGAAAAAGTGGATTCATCCCCATGGATCTCAAATTTAGTAGTTGTATGGAAGAAATCAGGGGCAATTAGACTCTGCGTAGACCTTCGAAGAGCCAATCAGGCAATCATACCTGGCAAGCATCCACTTCCAACAATGGAAGACATAGCGGCAGAGTTTTATGGATCTACAGTATTTTCGAAGCTGGACTTAAACCAGGGGTACTTGCAAATACCTTTGGCAGAGGAAAGTCGCTTTATTACAGCATTTGTAACACATAAGGGGACTTACCAGTTCAAGAGAATGCCATTCGGTTTGGCATCGGCCCCAAGTGCCTTCCAGAAAGTCATGGTTACGGTCGTAGCCGGAATACCAGGAGTTGCTGTCTACATGGACGATATTGTCGTTCATGGGCCAGATCGACCAAGTCACAATAAGAGACTGAATGATGTGTTTCAACGACTACAACATCACAATTTGACACTAAATGTGGACAAGTGCACTTTTGCAGTTAAGGAAATATCATTTGTGGGACACAGTATTTCGGCGAGTGGTATTCGTCCTCTAACATCTAACATAGAAGCAGTTGAAAGACTGAAAGAACCGACATCAGTGACAGAACTAAATTCATTCCTCGGTATGACAAATTACTACCTCCGGTTCGTGCAGGGCTATGCTGATATCTCTTCTCCTTTGCGGTGCTTATTACGGAAGGATGCCCATTGGGAATGGTCCACTGAATGTCAAACGGCATTTGACAAATTGAAACAGCTTGTCACATCAGCACCAGTTCTTGCCCACTTTTCATCCACAGCGGACACCTTTGTGTCGTGTGACGCTTCTGGAGTAGCTATTGGGGCAGTATTGTCTCAAATACAAGATGGACAGGAACGTCCTGTGGCATATGCGTCCCGTGCGTTGTCACCAGCAGAGCAGAAATATGCTGTGGGAGAACGAGAGGCATTGGCCTGTGTGTGGGCGTGTGAGAAGTGGCATGTATTTTTGTTTGGACGACCGTTTGTACTTCGTACCGATCACCAAGCCTTGGTATCACTGCTATCTGCGTCAGGAACAGGTCAAAGGCCATTACGATTACACCGGTGGACAGAACGGCTGTACAAGTATACATTCCGCGTGGAATATCGACCTGGTCATTCCAATCAAGTTGCTGATCTACTGTCGAGGTCACCAGCTCCAGCTGAGAATTCAGCATGGGACTCTGATGATGTGGAAGAATGTATATTATTGTTGAGCACATGGAGCCCGGGGGTACCCTTGGATGAAATGGAAAGGGAGTCAGGTGCAGATGCAGAAATCCAAACGGTTTTAAGGTGCATCCGGGAAGGATGGCACGATGTCAAAGGAGAGTTCCGTCCTTTTTGGAATGTTCGACACGAGTTGGCACCTGTGGGTGGAAAGTCGAGTTGTCTGATGAGAGGGAATCGAATAGTCGTACCAAGGTTGCTGCAGAAACGGGTGCTACAGCTAGCTCATGAGGGTCACTTGGGGGTTGTTCGTATGAAACAGAGATGCCGAGAGTTTGCCTGGTGGCCTGGGATTGACCGCCAAATTGAGCAAATGGTGAGAGATTGTGAGCCCTGCCTTGTCAGCGGGAAGTCTCGCCAACCTGTACATGCTCCATTACAACCTACTCCTTGGACAGCGGTACCGTGGCAACGACTTCAGGTAGATATCTTTGGAGAAATTCAAATAGCAATGGCTCACCAGCGATACGCTATTCTAGTTCATGATCTGGGATCAAAGTGGCCAGAAGTAAGACTGTGCTCACAAGTGCGGACGCAAGAGGTTGTGCAGTTTTTGGAAGACCTTATTGTTAGGTGGGGGTTTCCTGAGTCGATAACAACGGACAATGGACCTCAGTTCCGGTCGTATGAGTTTCAGCAGTGGTTACGAGAACGGGGTATTCGCCATATTCTCACACCACTGTATCATCCAAAAGCAAATGGAGGAGTCGAAAGATTCAATCAAGTGCTTAAACAAGGCCTGAAGACAGGGTTGTTGGAAGGACGTTCAGTGGAGAGTTCAGTGCAAAGCACATTGTTTAATTACCGGTCTACGGCGCATTCACTTACGAGGAAATCACCAGCAGAAGTTATGTTGGGCCGAAAGCTTCGGCAGCCCTTATCCCAGATGATTCCTAGGCAAGATAAGAAGGGATCACTTCAGCTGAAGAATGCGGACGAGGTCGTGGCAAGGAAACAGGCAGCGATGAAGGCATATGTAGATCATAAAAGGAGAGCTAGAGCTTCGTCCTTTTCTCCCGGAAGTTGGGTAAGAGTAAAGCGTCCGCTAAGAGGCCATAAGTTGAAGTCGCAATTGTCCGATCCAGTAGAAGTCTGGTCAAGGGTAGGGAAGGACACTTACCTGCTACAAGATGGACGTCTGTGGCATGCTGACCAATTAATTGCTGTGGCGAAGCCAGCTGGTGTTGCAAATACAGCTGCAGTACTCAGCTGGACTGAGGGGGAAGAGGAGATCTCAGAAGACATGACAGGAAATCAACACGATGGGGGAAATGTCGAAGTCGAAGGAGAGGCAGCAAGTGATGCAGGCACTGCCCATGATCATGAAAATGAGACAGAAACAACAAGGCCAAAACGAGTGAGGACAAGGCCCAAACGCTTCGAAGATTTTGAGGTGGAATATGCAACTCGATTAGAAGGGGGAGAAAATGTTGTGTTTGTAGATGCTTGCTAGCATACGGGGACTGGGGTTTTGCGGTAGATAAAGGATGACTGAACCGGTGTTTGAGTCAGTGTTAGAGTAGCGGCCGTTAACGTGTGTTGAATAGTACATTGAGTGAATACACGACACTCTGAACACTTGTTTGATCAGTAAATATCTTGAAGACATAGTTTCTTGTGTCTCCTTGCTCAAAACGCTCCAAATTCTCTTCTGTATAAATCTTACACAGTAGCTTGTCACACGAATTAATTTCTGGAGAGAAGAAAAACGCTTCTCATCAATTCGGAAGGGTGAATTGTCACATTCATTCAATCCTAAGCCAGCTTTACACTTCTTTGTAAAGTTGGTAGCAACGTACATTTTGTTGAACGTATTTGTCTCTGACCCAAGATAGTTCAAAGTCTGAGTACTTACTTCTGGAACATTGTAGTTTGGCCACGAATTAACAGAAAGGGTCAGCCATTCTGGTCCGTGCCACCATAATCGAATTTTCTCCAACTCTGAAGCAGACATACCTCTTGTCGCAAAATCTGCTGGATTTTGATTTGATGGAATATAGCGGAAAACAGAATTGCTTTGTCGTGTCTCCTTGATTCTGTTGTCAACAAAGGTTGATAACGGCTTGGGTGTTTTCAACTCAGTGTAGGACGTACTGAGAATCAGTAAATACTATTAGTTTAGAGTTCTGAAGCTTCAGCTGATCTTTAACAAAGTTTCCAGCTCTGTCTCCAATCACTGTTGATAGTAACTCAAGTCGTGGTAACGTAAGTTTTTTTTCTTTCTTTTGATGTTCTTCGTTTGCAACAGCTGATTGAATCGGAGTCAAACGCATTTTTGAAAACACAAGATTCACTTCGATAATCTCTCCATTCTTGACAGAGAGATAAACGGCTGCAGCATAAGATTCCAGAGAGGCATCATTACATACCACTACCTAACAATAAGAATCTTTTCCAATCCTTCCAAATAATCTTGGAATTTTTAAGGTGGAAAGAGATTGAAATTTGTTGAAAATTTGACTCCACTAGTCACAATGACGAGGTGAAAGTTTCTCATCCCAGAACACATTGGCTTTCCATAGTTTCTGCATGAACACCTTTCCATGAAGGTCACAGGTGTAATTAGTCCTAAAGGATCGTCGATTCGTGCAATATCCTGGAGAATTTCTTGTTTGGTAGTGTGCTGGTCTGACGGTAACATTCGAGATTCGAGAATAGTCAGTTCATCATTCAAGGTATTCCATGTTATTCCTAAAACCTTGGCTGTGCTTCCCTTTAGTTTCAGATCATCAGGTATAAGTGACAAAAATTCGAGTGAATTAGATGTCCATTGTTGTAAGTTCATAGTGGCTTCTTTGAATATTTGCCTTGCTCTTTCAAACAGTTGATAACCATTAGGAGGAGAATCTGCTCCAACTAAAATGTTGTCAACATATATGTTATCAGCAACAGATTTAGCTATTGAACTTCCTTCCCTTTGAAGATGAAATTTCAGAGTTCCCTCTAACAGAAAGGGACTGCAAATCAACCCAAATGGTACTCTACAGAACCGGTATGTTGGTCAGGTTTCATGACGTCTTTAAACCACAAAAACCTTGTAACGTCTCTTTCCTTTGACTGTATTTCAATTTGAAGAAAAGCCTCTTCAATGTCAGCTAGAACAGGTATCTTGTAAGTTCGAAATCTTAGCAGAAGACCACATAGATTCGGTAGAAGAATCGGTCCTCTGTGTAAACACTCGTTGAGACTCTTGAGTTCCTTTCTTGGTTTTGAAGATCCACCTTAAACAATTCGTAGTTTGGTTGTTTCCTTCGTTGGGGTTAAGACTGGATGATGCGGCAAATAGTGTTTTGCAGAACTTGATTCAGTTTCAGTTAGTCTTTCAATAATTCCTTCGTTCAATAATTATTGATCTTTTATAACTTGGTCATAGCGATAGAGAAGTGATCTATCATTTTGTAGTCGTTTGGCTAATGATTTCATTCTTCCAAAAGCTAGAGAAAAGTTATCAGAAAGGTAGCATTTGTGTCCTGATTTCCATGGTCACGTTATTTGATATCGTCCATTTTGAAACAAAATGGTTGTATTAATTAAAGCGTTCAAGAGCAACATCATCATCTTTGGTGTATGGAGTGTCTTTGATTCCAATAGCTTCAAGACTCAAAAAGTCTTCTAGACTGTTGTGTTGTATTGTCACTGTGTCGGGAACAGAGTGGAAGTCTAATTCAGAGATCGCCTGACTCATTTGAGTCATCACATAACAGGTATGGATACGTTTATTGTGGTCATCAACTAGCTCGGGATACTTGCCTGTGAGTAAATATCCAAATTTTGATGGAATCAAAAACATTCCCAAAGGTAGAACAATTTTTTGGCCATTGATGAATTGCCAGAAACAGTCAGCTCCTATCAATATGTCAATATTAGCAGTTTCAGAAGTTTCAGGAATTGAGTCAGCTAGACATTCGGGGGAAAGAGCCTTGAGAAATTGAATATCGGAAGACTGCAGTGGTCTCCGATGAATTGATCTTGTAAGCTGTTTGAGCACGATTGCTTCCAGCTCAACTGATGAACCATCTTTCAGAATGACATCAAATTTGACAATGTATGTGTCGAGTTCCTTTGAGTGATTTGCTGCAAAGGTTGATACAGAAAGTGATTCATTTCGTTCCACGGGAAGCTGTAATTTCTTCGCTAACCTTTCAGTCATAAAGGTACGTTGGCTTGCAAAATCCAACAGAAGGCGTGACATAACACATTGGTCATTTGCTACAACTAGAGACCGTACTGTTCGGAGTAAAACGTTTTCACCAATTGCTAAATTTTGAGTAGTATTCGCAGCGCCACTGCACGTGGAATCCCCGTCATCTTCAGTCTTTGGTGTTGTGTCGTTACCGACTATCTATTGGCTCTATTGCAGCTCGCTTACAGTGTCTACGCAATACTACACCAGACTACACAAGACTGGCTAGCCACATGCCACAGTACTATATACTAATGAGTACTAGGGGTAGTCCCAGAGTCCCTTACTCTACTACATTTGGTAATTGTATATCAGTTGTTACGGCAACTAATTCGAATCGACATAAGGCTCGGTTGTGATGGACTGATTGTTTACAGTGGTAGCACTTACAAAGATGTCTGTTACAGCACTCCGTGAAGGTATGTCCTTTCTGAAGACAGATAAAACATCGTCCCAGCTCACGGAGTCGTTGTTTCCTTGCCGGCAATGACTTGTATTCTGCACAATTTTCATTGTAATGTTTCTCATTGCAGAAAACACAAGGTAATAATGTTGTGTGCTTCTCTGTGTCGACTGGTCGAATTGAAGCAGCGACTGAGAGTGCTTCTGTAGAAGATCGCCTCTCCATCACTCGAGATTGTTGATTACTCATTTTCTTTGTATTGCTCGCTCGTCGGTTGACATTCTCACGAATCTTTACATAGTGCTTCAAAGCTTCTCTTACAGACTTAACTGTCCAGATTTCACTTGGTTTCTTAGATTCCTCCAACTTTATAACGGTATCCACGTGAAACTTTGACAGAATTTGTGGTATAAGCAGACGCTGATGATTGACATCTTTAGCCTCGTACCAGACCCTCTCGCGCGTCGTGCCCGGTTCCCGTATAACACGAAAACGCTGGAGAGGGTCTGGGTTCATACCGCCTACTTTCTTCACCTAGTGTCACCCCACGTCATCTAAGTGTCACCCCACGTCACCAACGTCAATACTTTCATACTATTAGTTCATTATGCTGTAACAATACACCTTTCTATCAAAGCAAATTAGGCATTACGCTATCTGTGATATCCCAGAATTGCATACATTCATTGTTTGTTTTTCGTTCGTCTATGCGACATGGAAACCGATTCATTCACAGAGCGATCTCCTGAGTTCGATTCACGTTACCTGAAGCTGTAAGGTCCAATGTGATTTGATCACCAGTAGCCTGGAGTCTATGCATGCACTAAGCGCTGCTCTATGACTGTGCTAGGCTACAAGAACAATATGAGTCGGGAAGCTCATCAGATAGAGTTCCAACGAAAGTGGTAATGAACAGCGTCAACTGTAGCTTGTTGGCCGCCGGAAAGGCAACGCTGTCTTCTGTGGACGTTGGCAAGCTAGTGCGCCTTGCCTTTGGATCAACTGTAGAGAGGAAAAGCGCCAGAGTTCACGGCTGCCGCTCATACGTTTACTGCGGTATCCGGAGAAAGAGTGATCATGAGGAAAGTCCAGCCAAACGTTCTTGCATACAAGAGTCATCAAAGGATATTACATCACCGACCTCTGACCATCTACTACGAATTACACAATTAGAAGCTGAGCTCAAACGTGAAAAGAAGCGCGGACAAGACTTGGAGGCTGAACTGCAACAATCAATTATTCAGAGTCAATCTATCCAGTGGCATCAAGTAGATACAGAAATTAACGCAGAGCTGAATGCGCTACAGAGAGCTGGAGGAATCATGTCAACAGGTCCAGTTGATGCAGCAGATGCATCTTCACTGACTGCAGACTTTAGTTTACATAATCTACACAGCCAATTACTTACACACGCTCCCAAAATTACATCACTGCTTTCCTCGATAGGCCAAACTGACACCACTACAGGACCAAAAGATATCTACAGCTTGGCAGCAGTCTGCTTACTAGCGAAGAAGGCAAGTGACAAGGTCAAAGGTTTTCAGCTTCTAGTTAGTTTGATGTTGGTTGCCAGGGCAACTAGTAAACAAGTCATTACTACTCTTAACCATATGGGTGTCTGCTTGTCATATAGTCAAACGTTTAGGTATGTGGAAAACGCTGCAAAGGCAATAGAGCAGAACAGAGAGCTTCAACATGGAGACTGGATCGTTGCCTATGACAACATAAATATTGAGAAACGTGTCACCCATGAGAGACATGCCAGACATACAGAGGCATGGAACTTCACGAGCCGTTTGGCTGTCAAAGTAGCCAGACTTCCCCCACCTGATTACAACACAACAGAATTACCACAATGCACTCGAGGAGATTTAGCTGTGGAAGACATTCTACCGAATGATGATGACGACAAAACATTTCACGAATCTGCTCAGACAAGAGTTCAGAAGGTACTCATACACAGGTTCAAATGCTGCAATCACCTTAAAGCAAGACATCAATATGACAACCATGACCACCCAACAACAAAATCTATTATCCACCCTATTGCAGTGATAGACATAGATGAAAGTTACACTGACAATAATGTTACTATTCTTGAAGAATTTCAAAAAATGCTGGCGATAGATGACACTGTTCAACAATGTGTTGTCGGTGACCAAGCGACTTGCAGGGCAATTCGTGCAGCTCGGCGTAGAAGGGTAGCAGATATTCCTTCAGCACGCCTCCTATGGGCGAAAGAGAATCCTGGTGATTTCCACTTCGCATGGGAGTGCCTAAAAGTCATCTTCCTCATATTTTGGGAGTCACATGATTTTCCTGGCTCATTGGCTCATCTCAGCAAACTGATCAACCGAAGTGGAGTCACCGCTGCTGCAAAAAAATTTCAACAATCCGATGAGTTCCTCAAACATGCATTAGAAGCACATCTGACTGCATCCGTCATCACCTTTCTCAATATATCTGCTACCTCAGATTTAATTGTACAAGATGCAACCGTTATAACGAACTCATGGCTAAACAAAACAGCAGAGAGATTCGCCAATGACGTGCTAGTTATAGGAACAGATGAAGATGACCATGATGCAGACAACCTGTATAATTTCCATCGTTCTTTTCTGCGCATGGCCCTCCTTTATGAAGATTTGAGGGAAGCCATCAAGTACGAAGATGGCCCAAGAGTTATCCAACATTGGCGAGTGTGGTTACTGTACTTCCTCGCAACAAAGAGAAGCAACTACAGCAATGAAGCAGCAAATCTCTTAGCCAATCTGAAGGCTGACTTTTCCAAGAGGCTTGCTTACATAGTAACTCACAACAGAGCTGTTAATTCTCTGGGCATACCTGGTCATGGGAAAGCAATAGACATGGCAGTAGAACACCACAATCTTGTCATCAAAACAGCTTTACGATCTTCTGGTGGCAGTATCACCCTCCATCATTTAAGAGTAATAAGCTTAGCATCTCAGCTATTACATGATGCTGCACTGTTATGCGATCAGGAAGTTCATGCTCCTCATGTAGGTACAAGGCATACAAGTACAAGTGCTGAAAAAGACATCCACATGATGACATCCAATCTATTGGCCAGTCAAGTCACTTGTCGGATTCCCAAAAGAAAGTTGCCATCTAACAGACATTTCACAACACCAGAGAAAAAAGGATATGAAGTTGCCTTATCCAAGCAATGGATTGCAAAGTTCCTAAGTAAGACAGACCTGAGAATTGAGGACAATCAGTCCACTGAAGACCATGAAGAAATTGATTTTCTTGATGACATACAGCTATGACAGAAATAGACACATGTACATAATATCGTAACTACTTGTATTGAGAAACATAGCCTAAAGTGAGTTACTAGTGATTTGTAATCTCTCCTAAAACATGTCTACAAGCTGAAGTGCTCCTTGTACCATCACTACTAATATTGGCTATAGTGCAAGGAATGTGAAACTCAATTAACTTTAAAACTGCTAAACTGAAGTCCCTTACAACTCCTAGTGACCTAACATCATTTTCTGATCGAATCTTATTACATTTTTTTACTAGTTTATCAATCACTAACATGGATAAGACCCCATCTAGTCCTCTCATTCTGTATCTTGTGCCACCTGCCGTCCTTCTAAGTTCAAGTAGTGCTTTCCTCAAAGCACCTCTCTGACCAACAACAACACGACGTGATCTCAACGGTGCAGATCTGCATGGAATAGGAGGAAGTGGTAAGGTGCAATCCACATCTGGCTGAAAAATATGAGGTCGCTCATCAGATGCATTGCAGAAGGAACAGCACAAATCACTATCAGGTAATGGCTCATCTGACTGCAAAATCTTGTAAACAAGAACTCTTCTCAAACAGACCTTATTTGAGGCAAGAGTCACAATTTCGTTGTTGCACACTGACAGCCTACGGTCCTGAGAGTGTGCCACAAACCAAACAAGGCACAACCTTAGTGGATCTCTCCCTCCACGTCCAGCAAGCTGCACAAGCTCAGATCCACTGTCTGGCAAACCGAATAGAATAACTTCACTGATGTCATCAATGTCCACGCCAAGGCCAAACGCACTAGTAGCTACCATGACTCGCTGCTTGCCACACTTGAATTCTCCATAGTGTTGAGATCGCCCCTCAAGTGTCATTGTGGCATGGTATTGTCCTACTGTACCCCTGGTTATACTACTGCAGCTGTACACAAGATGAATATACACTTTATACAAAACATCCTTTGATCTGCAAAATATAAGAGTTTTTGGAATATCTTTAGAATACTTTACAGAGGACAACATAGAAGCTAACAAGTGGAAGACTGACGAAATAGAGGTGGATGAATCCAAAGAAAAATATAAGTTTGGACGATTTAGAGATCCAGATACTAGAACATAGTCAGGCATATTCAGATGTTGGGTTACAGAAGTAATAAGGAAAAGTGGAGCTGTTGCTGAGAGAGCCATAATAGGGACAGTAGGCAGGCAAGAACGAATAAAACTTAGTTCCTTGTAAGAAGGTCTAAATGTAGACCCCCACTCTTCGATCAGATGTACTTCATCAATAGCAATGAAGGAGATTGCTGTCTTCAATTGCCTAGACAATGCGTTTCGCCAAAAACTTGATGTGATCGCTTCTGGAGACGTATAAACTAGACAAACCACTGTTACCCACCATTGCCTGACCAAAAGATTGTCCAATACTACTCACTTAGTTTGTACTTGCTGGAAGAAATGTCTTTCAACAGTTTCTCGTCTGACAAGGACGCAATTCGTGTGACAGACACTCCCTTTCTTACCAGTTTGGCGACCTTGAATCATCAGGAGGCTAATAACTAAAGCAAACTGGCTGCTTCAAGCAACTACACCTACCTGATCATGCATCAATGATATCAGCGGGCTAATGATCACACACACTCCGTTCAAGAGAAGGGCAGGCAGTAGGTAGCACAAAGACTTGCCGCCCGAAGTCTTCAGTCGAACAAACACATCCTTGTTCGAAAGAATCGCCTTGGAGGCCTCAAGCTGACCTTCACGAAAACTATGGTGTCCAAATACGTCGGAAAGAACAGATTTCAGACCGGGTTCAAAATTCGCGCTTTCAGAAGCCATTCCGCGCTTTGTGAAGAGTCTGCGCACAGCTGTGCGGATCAAGTACCCTATGCTATGTCTGAGACCTACCACTCTGGTACTAATAAAAAGATTCTACCATTACGTAACAGCCTACCCAAAGGGTTCCCACCTCCCAGCTTACCGTGTCTTGTACGTCTTCTGAAAACATCCTGCAGGTTGTTCAACGTAAGAGATATATTGGCGATCGAAGGAGAAACGCGTCCACGTCCAAGAGACTTTCTGTGTGACACATGAGAATAGCACTTACACTAATCGTGTTAGTAGCCCGAGGCTTTGTGACATACGAGCTAAGATGATCATCTAACAGCATAAACGGTAGGCGGTATGAACCCAGACCCTCTCCAGCGTTTTCGTGTTATACGGGAACCGGGCACGACGCGCGAGAGGGTCTGGTACGAGGCTAGACATCTTCATGTGTCTCAAGTTGTTTCAAGATCCGCTCAGTCGCATCATATGTATGTTGAACGTCTGCAGATTCGTTTGAAGCATTCGGTATCTTCTGAAATGAAGCGTATAGACTCTCAACAATAACATCCTTTCTTCCGTATTTGTCTCGAAGTGTGCGAAGTGCTATGTCATAGTTCTCTTCCATGACAGCTATTCCTGAAATAACAGCTGCTGCTTGCCCTCTAAAGATTCCTTTCAAAAAAAAGTAAACCCAGTGACAGATGGAAGCTCTTGCGTGTTAACCGATGACTGAAACATGTCCCAGAATTCCTGCCTATGTAGAACATCTCCATCAAATGTCGGTAGTTGGAGTTTCGGTAAAGTAACAGATTTTGGCCTCTCACGTCTATGGTCGTGGGCCATTGCTTCAATAGCTTCTCTGATCGCTTGAATTGCTTCAGCTTGCACAACATTTAGATCTTTCTCACCTAGTCTAGGTGCCGGCTCCAGCTCCACCTCTGCTATATATTGTTTCTTCAAGCTATCGAGTCGAGAAAGTTGGGTTTCAATCTTGGCTTCCATATCATGACAATCAAGTAAAACAGCAATGAAGCCAGTTTCGCCTTCAACCACAGAAGCGTATATCTGTTCTTCTGCAGTTCGGTCATCGCTCTGCAGATCCTTCAAAATATTAGCCCAATCATTATTACATCTCTACAATAATCTGCATCCTTTCTGAATTCGACTCGAAAGGTCTACCAATCGTGAAACTCTTACGTCAATATCTTCTATATCCTCTCCGGCTTCAACGTTTCTCTCAAAGATCGTATTTACCTCATCGAAATATTGCAGAAGTCTTGCCTTTGTTGGCCCGATCAACTGTCGTAATGGTCCAGACATTTCCTGAAACCCTCTTCGCAGCGCCAATCTTTTTGTCTGCAAATAACGCAAACAAAAGGTGAATCTATTAATTCTCTGAGAGAAACAGAACTGATGACTCGACAGCTAAGTGTCTAAAAGTCTCGAAATTACTGCAATATAGATAGGTAGACCTGAATGGAATCTAATGAGTCAACTACTAACTACTAACACCAATTGTCTTAAATAGATGATGTGCACGTGCATGCAAATCACATGTACTTGTCAAAACTGTCAATCTGGAGTGTGCACGTGCAAGCTAAATTTAGAACAACAGTTCTTGACTTCTGGCACATTAACAGTTCTTGACTTGTGGCGCAAAAGTCATGACAGCTTGTGTGTTTCGTCAAATTGAAAATGGCGGCGCACATTGTACGCGATTTGTCACTGAGGATTAAAATAGACGAAAGCTTGTCTGTGTCATATGACGAGGTAGAAGAGGCGGTGTTGCAACACGTACGCGTCGATGAAATAAGCTGCATAGCCTGAGTACAACGTCATCACTACCAACTCACTCTGAAGAATCAAGCAGCCAAAGAGACACTTCTGACGCATGGAGTAAACATCAAGGCAAGGCATTTCGCGTGCGAAAGCGTACAGAAACCAAAAACACAGTACACAGCACTGAGCAGTCACATTCAATGATTGTTGATGCCATTTGAAATAGACGATGATCACGTGACCTCCATATTGTGTAGAACGGGCACACTTGTGTGGACGAGGAGGCTAACTAGCAAGAAACACCCAACCATCGAAACGGGTGTCAGATTGTTTAAATTTAAGGACTGTACGGCTGACGACTTTCCTACTCCACAGTGGGTCACTACAATCTGATAGTGGGAGTTTGTGGGGAAATGGTGAGGCACTGCTATCGGTGCAAGAGTGCATCCCATTTAGTCAGAAATTGTCCCAAACCGGACACGCGTTCACATGACTGACACAATGAGATGGATGCTGACACAAGGATGAAAGAATATGCAAGTACAAATGCCTCGGAACCTATCCTGTGCGCGAGAGAGCTGATTCGCCGTTGACCAACAACAGCAGATCGTGGGATGAAACACCCGGTACACCAGACCTGCCATACCTAGAACTAGAAGACGCCACTCTAGACGGCGACAGACAATGCGGCGCTTAATTAATTCTCTTGGCGCGCCCTACTCTTTTTTTACAGTGGACAACTCGGACCTTCTTTTGGGGTCCGAGGAAGTGGTAGGGAACGAGTCAACTTCACAAGATGTTGAAGTGGGCAGGCTCCTCGAACAAGCAACAACTCTGGCTGTCAACGCCGCTACTGATAAAACTGCGCAGTGTGCGCCCGACCCTCACATGGATGACAAAGTTACCAACCCTTCCGCTAGTCTTCAGACCTCAGGAACAGTCGACTGGGCGGAGCCAACCGTATTGGCTGGCCGAGATCACAGTTACTTCGACACAGGCAAAAAAGACAACCCTGTGTTTGTCCGACCACTTTCCAAAAGAAGTATTGAAAAGGTATTCGTCGTGGGCTTGGTATGAGACAAAGAGACTCTATAGTGGAAAGAATTCCAGAATTTGTTGAGGCATCTCTTAAGATGAAAATACCACAGACTAAATATCTTAGACGGGCCATAGATTCAAGAAATGAACTTGTGAGAGGACTGGCTTTGCTAATAGTTAGACATAGTTATCCTGGACACGGATTGGATATGGTAGATGGTAATGTTTTTACGTGTAGGTTAAGTGATTTTGTGTGTTAGTTATGTCATTTGTCTACATATGTATGTGTGTGTGTGTGTGTGTGTGTGTGTGTGTGTGTGTGTGTGTGTGTGTGTGTTTGTGTGCGTGTGTGTGTGTGTGTGTGTGTGTGTTATGTTGCCCCTATGAGAAAAATACACCAGATTTGGTGTGATAAAAAAAATACATTATTATTATTAAACGCAGAAGAAAGACACAGAAATCTTTGAGAAGCCTTTCTCCATCGCCAGGCAGGTCGATACGTAGCAGATCACGATGAAAAGAACTAAATGTAATCATCCAAGAGGGAGAACCAATGATGCCTTATCGCCTGCGCGACGGAACAACGGTTCTGAGAAAGCCGCGAGATAAATCCCCATACTTCAGAAGAGTAGTGATGCTCCTGAGTCGATAGCTACACTTCCCATCAGCCAATAATTGCTCCTTCCTGTCCCACTTATTCCGTCTAGTCCTTTTCCTTCCTTCTCCTTGTTTTAAGCGTCCTCATGTCGGTCTTAACTATTGCTACCTTAAATGTCAATAGTCTCCGTAACCCATCCAAGCGTTTTGCTCTAAATCGCTTTCTCTGTTCTTTCTAAGTTGATATTGTTGGTGTTCAAGAGACTCATTGGGCTACAGATGAGGAAGCTCAAGAATGTAGTAAAGGTTTTCCTTCTTATGATGTCTTATGCAATTTGGGAACATCCTAGCAAAATGGTGTTGCTATTCTTATCTCCAAGCGCACTCACTCAGAATTTTGCTGTACTGGCAGAGATAACGATGGACACCTGATATCGGCATCGGTCAGCATAGAGGGAAGTGTCTACCACATTACGTGTGTATACAGCCTCTATACGAGTGGCGACAGAGTACAATTTCTTAGGTCGCGGGTAGAACCTCTTGTGGGACAGTCCAACCACTGCATCCTGGGAGATTTCAACGCTGTCATGGATCCACGCTTAGATAAATTCAATGCTTCGCGTGATAGACGCGATCTCGGTGCCCGTAGTTTAAGCTCGTTGATCAAGAGCTTTAACTATCAAGATTTTTATCGCTGTAGGTGTCCAAACGGTAGAGATTTCACGTGGAAACGACATAACGACCGGGTTACACAGATGTGTCGTTTGGATTTAATATTGTGCAGCGACTATTGTCTCAACATCAGCGAGGTCCGCAAAGACCCATGACAGCTAGTGTGGTCGGACCACTTAGTGGTACGCGCTTCTATACCTCTGGAAACCAGTACGAACCTAGGTCCTGGCTATTTCCACATAAACGTAGACGTATTAACAGACAACAGACAAAGTCGAAGACTTATGGACTGAGTGACGAGCAGAAAAACAACGGTTTTCTTCGATCGACGATTGGTGGGAGGTGGGTAAATGTCACTTACGTGATCTTACTCGCGCTCACTGTGAATAATGGGCAAGAAGTAGGCAAACCCGAAGGAAACATCTCCAAGCCACACTTTTCGAGTGTCACAAACGCTTGTCGGCCGAACGAGAGGATCGTAATAAAGCACACGTGATTGTCTTCGTCAAACTGAAAACGAGTTGCGCGCTCTGGACTGCTTGGATACCGCTTGTGCCAGGGTACGTTCTTGTCTACGATGGACCGAACGAGGAGAACAGTATAACGGCAACGACAGACGAACAATACGATGACAGAGCTGCATTACAAAGAAAACACTTACAGCGAGACGGAGGACATGTTAGAAGCAGCAGCTTCCTTTTGTGAACGTTTGTATTCTGCCTCCGCTATCTGCCAACAATCAGTGATCGACTGATCGCAAGCCTTGATCAAAGACTGACACAGGAAGACAGTGCATACTTAGATAGACCTATTACTGTGCAAGAGATACGTATGGCGCTGGCTTCAATAGCGAGCAATAGATCTCCTGGCGTCGATGGCGTTCCGGCGGAATTCTATCGTTGCTTCTGGAATCTGCTCAAGGCAGATCTTCTTGATGTGTATCATACGGCTATAAGTAACGTAGACTCGGTAAGAGTCAGCGGACAGGAGTGATCAGACTGTTACACAAAAAAATGAGCAAGGCGGGGCCTCAACAACTGGCGACCAATATCACTCCTATTGGTCGACTATAAAATCCTAACCAAAATATTAGCGTCTCGCCTGACGAGCGTATTACACATCAACGTCCACAAAGACCAGACGTGTTTGTATCCGGCAGATCGATTAAAGACAGCTGTCGCGTCTTACAAGACACTCGCGTCTTACAGACTACTATAAGGCGACAGACAGAGGAGCCGTACTCGTCAGCCTTGATCAAGAGAAGGCCTTCGACCGCGTCGACTGGTCCTTTCTCGACAAAGTGATGGCAGCCATGAATATTGCCGAGATCTTTCGTTTATATATTTCGACATTGTATCGAGACGTGTCGAGTCGTATCATTGTCAACGGCTGGATTTCACGAAAGATCCATCCATCGCGAAGAGTGCGGTAGGGCTTCCCCTTATCACCCATTCTGTATGTGTTAGTTGCGGAGACGTTGTCTTCTACTATCAGAAGTTCTTCCATCACAGGCTTGCAATTGCCGTAGACCCACAGAGTATTGAAAGTGGCACAATACGCAGACGACACTACCGTAGTTACGACTTCTGACCGCAACTTCCGTATTCTTCAACAGTGTTTATCTTTGTATCAAGACGACAGTGGGCACGAATTAATATCTCCAAGTCCCGCGGTCTGTTTGTAGGTCCTTGGAGGGACCGCACAGACCGGCCCATGTCTCTGTCGTGGACAACAGATAGCTTCAAACTTTTAGCTTCAAACTTTTAGGCATACACGTCGGTGCCGCTCGTTCCCTAAACGAAACGAACTGGCAAGGAGCAATTGACAAGATGCGGGTGGTACTTCACTTCTGAAAACCACTTGATCTTTCCCTTGCCGGACGTTCCTATGTGGCATGTACGCTCGCGGCGTCCAAATTGTGGTACGTGGCTTAGGTCGTCCCGGCACCCCCGCAAATGGTCGACAAGATCAACACTGCCATGTGGAAATTTATCTGGAAAGATCACGCCGAACTTGTAAGCCGACGAGTCTGTTGTTGGACCAGGCGCAACGGAGGGTTGGCCGGAATCGTAATTCACGACAAAGTCGCTGCTCTACAATTACAGTGAATCTCTAGACTAACAAGTAACGGCGACGACAATTGGAAGTATTTTGCGCGATTTTGGTTGGATCCAGCAGCCAGTCCTTTTGCCGACCATCGCGGCCTCTTGTCAGGAAATGGAGCTCCCGTTTCCTTGGCCTTACCACCTTTCTATTTGTCCTTGGTTAAACCCTATTGACGCTTCAACGGTGCCGACAGGACGAGTTCATCTACATTGTTGGAGGCGACTTCACAGTCTCTGTTTGGCAACCCAAACATTACCGATCCGAACGGCAAATCGTTCTATTTGCGTTCCATGGCGACCGTGGGACTGTGCACAGTCGGTGATTTAAGAGAGAACAATAGGTGGAAAGAGATCGCACAATTGCAACAACGATATCGAGTCGGACCATACTTTCTTTAAGGCTTTGTGCGTAAGCTACACACTGCCATACCAGCCGTCTGGTTTACATTGCCCGACACCGAAGCCACTCTGTCGGTGTTATCGACTTCCTTTCCACTTAAGACGCCGATTCCTCTTTCCTCCAAAAGAATGTACGTTTAGATGGCAAAATGCCGATATGTCAGACCACTAGCCGAGAATAAGTGGACGCTCCCTTCTTGGTCGGAGGGCTGGTCGACGGCTTGCTCTACTCTTCAGTATGCAAGACTGGACACCCCATATTCCAACGATATTGCTTTCAAACTTCTTCATCGCGTCCTTCTCACTCCCCACCGTCTGAAACTCTTCCGACCTTATCATGACACCGCTTGTGACTCGTGCGGCGACTTACGGTCCGATCTCGAGCATAGTTTTGCTCGTTGTCTGTCGGCGAGGTCTCTCCAACCTTCTTTACGACGTATTCTTACCTGCTTCCTGTCTAATGTTCCGTCTGATGTGACTCTTTTAACTGCTCTGTTTTTGTGTGGTCTATTGCAATCATCACCAGAATTGTTTATTTCTGGACCTTCATCGCATTCTATTTGCAACATCGTAATTCTTTAAATTCTAATACCATATTGAGTGTAACAGCTTCGGCCATCAGGCGGCGGATCTTGGAGGAGTGGCACGAAGCCCGCCTTCACCGTCCGCCGAGAATTGATTTTTTTCTCGCTAATGGAGACCATCGGATAGGCCGTGCGCATTGTGTTTTGTAAATGACAAGGCCGGCCTTGACATCCGCCTGTCTCCCCTGTTGGGTATATCACTATAAAAAAAAAGACAACATATGATTTAGTCAGTCACTCAGTCAGTCATTTAGAACCATGTAGTCAGCCAGTGTGTATGTCCATATTTTGCGCAAAACGGTCGTGATGGACTTATCATGTACACCTCGCACCTCGGCGTGGGTCGGGCCGGGGCACCATAGATCGCATTCACTTGGGCAGTTCTTACTTCTCGTGCAACACTAATGATTATCATACGTGAAGCCTGTTTAAATATGACTCAGACAGGAGTCACCAGAAGATATTCTTGCGGTTGACGGAATGGCCGGGTTCGGTCCTCGGGTGATTTTGACGTGCTGGTGCACTCAACCCGTATCTCAAAAAAAGAGATAGATAGATAGATAGATGGAATAATAGGTACATAGCCACGCAGACCGGAAGTGCTTGAGCCCCTTTGAGTACGCTAAACGCTCAGTCACGTGGTTTTTACAGAATCCGTTTCTGATGGATCATAGCTGAAATAATTGTAACCACAGCCTTGGTAATTCCAGACCACGCACAAAACGTTTCTGTAAGTTTACTCCCTGTCTCCCATAGGATTGAGAGTCCAGATGGTCGCCTCCTCCTACGAGACAAGACTTTTCTCCTCAATCAGTCTTTCTCCTCGTAGGGGGATAACTGGCTGGACACTACGGCCGATGAGTGTCCAGCCGATGTTATCCTGTTAGCTATGCTACTTGTCTCATGAATGCATGATTGTCTTGCTGGGCTAATGTTTGCCCAACTTGTTGTGCATAGTGACGTTACGTCTTGTCGACGGTTCATCCAACAGAAACGGTAGAGTAGAAATCCAGCGAAGCGGCGTGTATGGCACAATATGCGACGACTGGGACATCAACGCAGCAACCGTCGTTTGTCGTCAACTCGGCTTCGCTGACGCATTCGTCGTTCCCGTCGGAAAGGCATTCTTTGGCCAGGGACGCGGTCCTGTGTGGCTGGACAACGTCGTCTGCACTGGACATGAAACCAGTATAGAAGATTGCAAGCACAGCGGCTGGAATGTACAAAACTGTGATCACTCAGAAGACGCAGGAGTTTTCTGTTGTATAGTGACACTATTTCTGCCTTCCTAGTTTGCAGTGATTTCTTATTGTTTTCTGTTTGTATGCAGTGGAGGTATCGGTAAAGGATATAATAAAACCAGAAAGTAAGTACATTGATTACTCTCTTCACACCGTCTCATATGATGTATGTATGTTAGGTGCAAAGCATGGACCTGGACAATCCATGGATTGGTCTGCACAAAGCATGGATCCATGTTTTACGCGACAATCCATGGATTGCACAGACTGCACAGACTAAAAGGTTTAAAGCATGCATTCCGACAAACCTGGCCCTAACAGTAACCCTAACTCTAACCCTAACCCTAACCTTGACCCTAATTGTAACCCGTACCCTGACGATAACCCTAACCCTAAACCCTAACCCCTAACCCTAAAACCTAACCCCTAACCCTATCACTAACCCCTAACCCTAACAGATTGATGAACTTGTTGAGCTATCAACTGACAAGCAGACGGAAAGACCAATGTATAGACACACAAATGGACAGACAGACAGATGAATGGTCTGATGAATGGACAGACAGACAGACAGACAGACAGACAGACAGACAGACAGACAGACAGACAAACAGACACAAATAGACACAAACAGACAGGCAGAAAAATGAATGCACAGACAGACAAACAGATGGACAAACAAACATACATACAAACAGACAGACAGATGGAGAAACATACGAACAAACAGACAGATAAACAGACAGACACAGACAGACACACGCAGAGACAGACAGACAGATGGACAAACAGACAGACAGACAGAAAGACAGACAACAAGACAGACAGATAGATACACAAACAGATGGGCAAGCAGACAGACAAATGAATGGACAGACACAGACACAGACAGACAGATGGAAAAACAGAGACAGACAGAAAGAAAGACAAAGAAACCGACAGACAGACGAACAGACAGACAGACGAACAGACAGACAACACAACAGACAGACAGACAGACAAAAAAACAGACAGACAGATGGACAAACACACAGACAGACAGACAGAAAGACAGACATGTTTCACGTGTGTGTATGTTTGTTCATCTGTCTGTCTGTCTGTCTATCTGTCTGTGTGTCTTGTCTGTGTGTCTCTATGTGTCTGTCTGTCCGTCTGTGTGTGTCTATCTGTCTGTCTGTTTGTTCATCTATCTGTCTATCTGTTTGTCTGTCTGTCTTGTCTGTGTGTCTATGTGTCTGTCTGTCTGTGTGTTTGTCTGTCTCTGTCTATTTGTGTGTTTGTCTGTTTGTTTGTTTCTTGTTTGTCACACAGCCGGTTACTCCACATCGAACAAACACAATTCTTTTCCAGAGGCTCCACAAATAGCCGTTGCCCCAACTGCCCCCACAACAGTCAATTATGGTGCTGAAATCTTCTTGCAATGTGCTGCTACTGGCATCCCTACACCACAGATCACGTGGCTGAGAAACTCCCAAGAGCTCAAGTTTGACGATAATCGTCGTTCAATTGACATCGACAACGTGACTGAAAGTCTTAATGGACGGCCAGTCGATGTGATATCTAACCTCATGATCAGGAATATCACTGATGAGGATGATGGTGTGTACAAGTGCAATGTCAGCAATAGTCAAGGATGGACGAGTGCAACAGTGAGGGTAAAGGTTGATGTGGCAGGTAGGAGTTTCTGATTTGGTGTCTTGATTTGTATTGTGTTTGTCTGGTGTAACAGCAGATAGACATGTATAGTCATGAAAGGCAGACAGACAGTGTGTTTGGACAGAACTGGACAGAACGAACATACAAACATACAGACAAACAACAAACAAACATGCAAACATAAAAACACACGAACAAACAAACAAACATACAAACAAACAAACAATCAAACAAACATACACGCATACAAACAAACAGACAAGCATACATGCAAACAAACATACAAAAACGAACGAGTGAATGAACAAACACGAACTAACGAATGATCTAATTGCCTGCCTGCTGTATTGACTACTACTTGACTGACTTCAGAAATACATCTAATGGACAGATAAACAGATTGATTAATTGGTTGAGACAAGCAGATGGACAGACCAACATGTAGACACACAAATAAACACGGTCACACACAAATGGACCGACAGACAGATGAATGGCCTGATGAATGGACATACATACATACATACATACAGACAGACAGACAGACAGACAGACAGACAGACAAACAGACAGACACAAATAGCCACACAAACAGACAGGCAGACAGATGAATGGACAGACAGACAAACAGATGGACAAACAAACAGACAGATAGACAGACAAACAGACACAGACAGACAGACACAGACAGACAGATAGACGAACAGATTGACAGACAACAAAACAGACAGACAGACAGACACAAATAGACACACAAACGGATGGGCAGACAGACAAACAAATGAATGGACAGACAGACAGACATATGGACGGACAGACATAGAGACAGACACCTGGACAAACAGACACAAACAGAAAGACAGACAACAAACAGACAGAGACGAATGGATGAACAGACAAACAGACAGACAGACAGAAAGACAGACAACAAAAAAGACAGACGGACGGACGAACAGACAGACAGACAGACAGACAGAAAGACAGAAAACAAAACAGACAGAGAGATGGATGAACGGAAAGACAGACAGACAGACAGACAACAAAACAGACAGACAGACAGATGAACGAACAGACAAACAGACAGACACACGGACAGACAGACAGAAAGAAAGACATATGTTTCATGTGTGTGTATGTTTGGTCATCTGTGTCGGTCGAGATCTGTCTGTCTGTCTCGTCTGTGTGTCTCTACGTATCTGTCTGTGTGTGTGTGTCTATCTATCTGTCAGTTTGTTCATCTATCTGTCTATCTGTTTGTCTGTCTGTCTTGTCTGTGTGTCTATGTGTCTGTTTGTCTGTGTGTTTGTCTGTCTCTGTCTATTTGTGTGTTTGTCTGTTTGTTTGTTTCTTGTTTGTCACACAGCCGGTTACTCCACATCGAACAAACACAATTCTTTTCCAGAGGCTCCACAAATAGCCGTCGCCCCAACTGCCCCCACAACAGTCAATTATGGTGCTGAAATCTCCTTGCAATGTGCTGCTACTGGCATCCCTACACCACAGATCACGTGGCTGAGAAACTCCCAAGAGCTCAAGTTTGACGATAATCGTCGTTCAATTGCCATCGACAACGTGACTCAACGTCTTAATGGACGGCCAGTCGATGTGATATCTAACCTCATGATCAGGAATATCACTGATGCGGATGATGGTGTGTACAAGTGCAATGTCAGCAATAGTCAAGGATGGACGAGTGCAACAGTGAGGGTAAAGGTTGATGTGGCAGGTAGGAGTTTCTGATTTGGTGTCTTGATTTGTATTGTGTTTGTCTGGTGTAACAGCAGATAGACATGTATAGTCATGAAAGGCAGACAGACAGTGTGTTTGGACAGAATTGGACAGAACGAACAAACGAACATACAGACAAACAACAAACAAACATGCAAACATAAAAACACACGAACAAACAAACAAACATACAAACAAACAAACAATCAAACAAACATACACGCATACAAACAAACAGACAAGCATACATGCAAACAAACATACAAAAACGAACGAGTGAATGAACAAACACGAACTAACAAATGAATGATCTAATTGCCTGCCTGCTGTATTGACTACTGCTTGACTGACTTCAGAAATACGTCTAATGGACAGATAAACAGATTGATTAATTGGTTGAGACAATCAGATGGGCAGACCAACATGTAGACACACAAATAGACACGGTCACACACAAATGGACCTACAGATGAATGGCTTGATGAATGGACAGACAGACAGACACGTCCGGGGCCTCCCCTCCAAATGCATCCCATTAGTGTTTGAACACTTCGGACGTTGGGGCTCAGAGGCAGCTCAATTCCTACACCGCCTGTCACTCCAGTCTATAGACGAAGACGGAAGAAAGAACAGTCATGAATTTAAGTTATTGTGGTGTAAATGCATGTCGGTAGCTTTGCAAAGGTGTAATGCTAGCGTAATTAGCAGAAAGTTGGCAAGACTGGGACATTCTTCATTCGCACGTAGTTAAATTATGGCGTCGGCCGTTTGGGCCAGACTAGAATGTAGTAGTGTTGTTCTTTGAAAATATATGTATTGACAGACAGACAGACGGACAGACAGACAGACAGACAGACAGACAGACAGACAGACAGACAAACAGACAGACACAAATAGAAACACAAACAGACAGGCAGACAGATGAATGGACAGACAGACAGACAAACAGATGGACAGACAAACAGACAGATGGACAAACATGCAAACAAACAGACAGATAGACAGACAGACAGATAGACGAACAGATTGACAGACAACAGAACAGACAGACAGACACAAATACACACACAAACAGATGGACAAACAGACAGAAAGACAGATGAATGGACAGACAGACAGACAGACAGACATATGGACAGACAGACACAGAGACAGATACATAGACAAACAGAGACAGACAGAAAGACAGACAACAAAACAGACAGAGACAAATGGATGAACAGACAAACAGACAGACAGACAGAAAGACAGACAACAAAACAGACAGACAGATGGACGAACAGACAGACAGACAGAAAGACAGAAAACAAAACAGACAGACAGATGAACAAACAGACAAACAGACAGACACACGGACAAACAGACAGAAAGAAAGACATGTTCCATGTGTGTGTATGTTTGTTCATCTGTCTGTCTGTCTGTCTGCCTTGTCTGAGTGTCTCTATGTGTCTGTCTGTCTGTCTGCCTTGTCTGAGTGTCCCTATGTGTCTGTCTGTCTGTCTGCCTTGTCTGAGTGTCTCTATGTGTCTATCTGTCTGTGTGTGTGTGTGTGTGTGTATGTGTGTGTGTGTGTGTGTGTGTGTGTGTGTGTGTGTGTGTGTGTGTGTGTGTGTGTCTGTCTGTCTGTCTGTCTGTTTGTCTGTCTGTCTGTTTGTTCATCTATCTGTCTATCTGTTTGTCTGTCTGTCTTGTCTGTGTGGCTATGTGTCTGTCTGTCTGTTTGTCTGTCTGTCTGTTTGTTCATCTATCTGTCTATCTGTTTGTCTGTCTGTCTTGTCTGTGTGGCTATGTGTCTGTCTGTCTGTGTGTCTGTCTGTCTGTCTATTTGTGTGTTTGTCTGTTTGTTTGTTTCTTGTTTGTCACACAGCTGGGTACTCCACATCGAACAAACACAATTCTTTTCCAGAGGCTCCACAAATTGCCGTTGCCCCAACCGCCCCCACAACAGTCAATTATGGTGCTGAAATCTTCTTGCAATGTGCTGCTACTGGCATCCCTACACCACAGATCACGTGGCTGAGAAACTCCCAAGAGCTCAAGTTTGACGATAATCGTCGTTCAATTGTCATGGACAACGTGACTCAACGTCTTAATGGACGGCCAGTTGATGTGATATCTAACCTCATGATCAAGAATATCACTGATGCGGATGATGGTGTGTACAAGTGCAATGCCAGCAATAGTCAAGGATGGACGAGTGCAACAGTGAGGGTAAAGGTTGATGTGGCAGGTAGGAGTTTCTGATTTGGTGTCTTGATTTGTATTGTGTTTGTCTGGTGTAACAGCAGATAGACATGTATAGTCATGAAAGGCAGACAGACAGTGTCTTTGGACAGAATTGGACAGAACGAACAAATGGACATACAGACAAACAGACAAACAAACAAACAAACAAACAAACACATGCAAACAAACATACAAACATACAGACAAACACATGCAAACTAACAAACAAACAAACAAACATACATGCACACATACAAACAAACAAACATACGAAAAACGAACGAGCGAATGAGCAAACACAAACTAACAAATGAATGATCTAATTGCCTGCCTGCTGTATTGACTACTGCTTGACTGACTTCAGAAATACATCTAATGGACAGATAAACAGATTGATTAATTGGTTGAAAAAGCAGATGGACAGAACAACATGTAGACACACAAATAGACACGTTCACACACAAATGGACAGACAGACAGATGAATGGCCTGATGAATGGACAGACAGACAGACAGACAGACAGACAGACAAACAGACGGACACAAATAGACACACAAACAGACAGGCAGACAGATGAATGGACAGACAGACAAACAGATGGACAAACAAACAGACAGACAGACAGACAGATGGACAAACATGCACACAAACAGACAGATAGACAGACAGACACAGACAGACAGATAGACGAACAGATTGACAGACAACAAGACAGACAGACAGACAGATGGGTAGACAGACAGACAAAGGAATGGACAGACAGACAGACATATGGACAGACAGACACAGAGACAGACAGATGGACAAACAGAGACAGACGGAAAGACAGACAGACAAACAGAGACAAATGGATGAATAGACAAACAGACAGACAGAAAGACAGAAAACAAAACAGACAGACAGATGGACGAACGGACAGACAGACAGACAGAAAGACAGACAACAAACCAGACAGACAGACAGATGAACAAACAGACAAACAGACAGACACACGGACAGACAGACAGAAAGAAAGACATGTTTTATGTGTGTGTATGTTTGTTCATCTGTCGGTCGAGATCTGTCTGTCCGTGTCTCTACATGTCTGTCTGTCTGTCTGTCTGTCTGTGTGTGTGTGTGTGTGTGTGTGTGTGTGTGTGTGTGTGTGTGTGTGTGTGTGTGTGTGTGTGTGTGTGTGTGTGTATCTGTCTGTCAGTTTGTTCATCTATCTATCTATCTGTTTGTCTGTCTGTCTTGTCTGTGTGTCTATGTGTCTGTCTGTCTGTGTGTTTGTCTGTCTGTCTATTTGTGTGTTTGTCTGTTTGTTTGTTTCTTGTTTGCCACGCAGCTGGTTACTCCACATCAAACAAACACAATTCTTTTCCAGAGGCTCCACAAATTGCCGTTGCCCCAACTGCCCCCACAACAGTCAATTATGGTGCTGAAATCTCCTTGCAATGTGCTGCTACTGGCATCCCTACACCACAGATCACGTGGCTGAGAAACTCCCAAGAGCTCAAGTTTGACGATAATCATCGTTCAATTGATGTCAACAACGTGACTGAAAGTCTTAATGGACGGCCAGTCGATGTGATATCTAACCTCATGATCAGGAATATCACTGATGAGGATGATGGTGTGTACAAGTGCAATGTCAGCAATAGTCAAGGATGGACGAGTGCAACAGTGAGGGTAAAGGTTGATGTGACAGGTAGGAATTTCTGATTTGGTGTCTTGATTTGTATTGTGTTTGTCTGGTGTAACAGCAGATAGACATGTATAGGCGTGAAAGGCAGACAGACAGTGTGTTTGGACAGAACTGGACAGAACGAACATACGAACATACAGACAAACAAACATAAAAACATACAACAAACATACATACAAATAAGCAAACATACAAATGAGCAAACAAACAAACATACAAACAAATAAACATACATACAAACAAACAAACATACAAACAAACATACAAACAAACATACAAACAAACATACAAACAAACATACAAACAAACAAACATGCAAACAAACAAACATACAAACAAACACATACAAACAAACTTGCAAACAAACAAAAACATTTATACAAACAAACAAGCAAGCATACAAACATACAAACAAACAAACATACATACAAACAAAAAACATACATGCATACAAAAACCAAACAAACAAACATAGAAAAACAAACGAGCGAATGAACAAACACAAACTAACGAATGAATGAATGATCTAATTGCCTGCCTGCTGTATTGACTACTGCTTGACTGACTTCAGAAATACATTTAATGGACAGATAAACAGATTGATTAATTGGTTGAGACAAGCAGATGGACAGACCAACATGTAGACACACAAATAGACACGGTCACACACAAATGGACCGACAGACAGATGAATGGCCTGATGAATGGACATACATACAGACAGACAAACAGACAGACACAAATAGATACACAAACAGACAGGTAGACAGATGAATGGACAGACAGACAAACAGATGGACAAACAAACAGACAGATAGACAGACAGACACACAGATAAACGAACAGATTGACAGGCAACAAAACAGACAGACAGACACAAATAGACACACAAACGGATGGGCAGACAGACAGACAAATGAATGGACAGACAGACACATATGGACGGACAGACACATATGGACGGACAGACATAGAGACAGACAGATGGACAAACAGAGACAAACAGAAAGACAGACAACAAACAAACAGAGACAAATGGATGAACAGACAAACAGACAGACAGACAGATGAACGAACAGACAAACAGACAGACACATGGACAGACAGACAGAAAGAAAGACATGTTTCATGTGTGTGTATGTTTGTTCATCTGTGTCGGTTGAGATCTGTCTGTCTGTCTTGTCTGTGTGTCTCTACGTGTCTGTCTGTCTGTGTGTGTGTCTATCTGTCTGTCTGTTGGTTCATCTATCTGTCTATCTGTTTGTCTGTCTGTCTTGTCTGTCTGTGTGTGTGTCTATCTGTCTGTCTGTTTGTTCATCTATCTGTCTATCTGTTTGTCTGTCTGTTCTGTATGTGTGTCTATGTGTCTGTCTGTCTGTGTGTCTGTCTGTCTCTGTCTATTTGTGTGTTTGTCTGTTTGTTTGTTTCTTGTTTGTCACACAGCTGGGTACTGCACATTGAACAAACACAATTCTTTTCCAGAGGCTCCACAAATTGCCGTTGCCCCAACTGCCCCCACAACAGTCAATTATGGTGCTGAAATCTTCTTGCAATGTGCTGCTACTGGCATCCCTACACCACAGATCACGTGGCTGAGAAACTCCCAAGAGCTCAAGTTTGACGATAATCGTCGTTCAATTGACATCGACAACGTGACTGAAAGTCTTAATGGACGGCCAGTCGATGTGATATCTAACCTCATGATCAGGAGTATCACTGATGCGGATGATGGTGTGTACAAGTGCAATGCCAGCAATAGTCAAGGATGGACGAGTGCAACAGTGAGGGTAAAGGTTGATGTGACAGGTAGGAGTTTCTGATTTGGTGTCTTGATTTGTATTGTGTTTGTCTGGTGTAACAGCAGATAGACATGTATAGTCATGAAAGGCAGACAAGCAGTGTGTTTGGACAGAACTGGACAGAACAAACAAATGGACATACAGACAAACAAACATGCAAACAAACAAACAAACAAACACATGCAAACAAAAATACATGCATACAAACAAGCACATGCAAACAAACAAACAAACAAACGACATGCAAACAAATAAACAAGCAAACATACATGCAAACAAACATACATGCATAGAAACAAACAAACAAACATATGAAAACGAACGAGTGAATGAACAAACATGAACTAACGAATAAATAATCTAATTGCCTGCCTGCTGTATTGACTACTGCTTGACTGACTTCAGAAATACATTTAATGGACAGATAAACAGATTGATTAATTGGTTGAGACAAGCAGATGGACAGATCAATATGTAGACACACTAATAGACACGTTCATACACAAATGGATCGACAGACAGATGAATGGCCTGATGAATGGACAGACAGGCAGACAGACAGACAGACAGACAGACAGACAGACACAAATAGACACACAAACAGATAGGCAGATGAATGGACAGACAGACAAACATATGAACAAACAGACAGACAGACAGACAGATGGACAAACATGTAAACAAACAGACAGATAGACAGACAGACAGACACAGACAGACACATAGACGAACAGATTGACAGACAACAAGACAGACAGACAGACACAGATAGACACAAAAACAGGCGGGAAGACAGACAGACAGATGAATAGACAGAAAGACAGACATATGGACGGACAGACACAGAGACAGACAGAAAGACAGACAACAAACAGACAGAGACAAATGGATGAACAGAACATATGGACAGACAAACACACAGAGAGATTGATGGACAAACAGAGACAGACAGAAAGACAGACAACAAAACAGACAGACAGATGGACGAACAAACAGACAAACAGACAGAAAGACAGAAAACAAAACAGACAGACAAATGGACAAATGGACAGACAGACAAAAGGACAGACAACAAACAGACAGACAGGCAGATAAACGAACAGACAAACAGACAGACACACGGAGAGACAGACAGAAAGAAAGACATGTTTTATGTGTGTATGTTTGTTCATCTGTCTGTCTGTCTGTCTGTCTTGTCTGTGTGTCTCTATGTGTGTGTGGATGTGTGTGTGTGTGTGTGTGTGTGTGTGTGTGTGTGTGTGTGTGTGTGTGTGTGTGTGTGTGTGTGTGTGTGTGTGTATCTGTCTGTCTGTTTGTTCATCTATCTGTCTATCTGTTTGTCTGTCTGTTCTGTATGTGTGTCTATGTGTCTGTCTGTCTGTGTGTTTGTCTGTCTCTGTCTATTTGTGTATTTGTCTGTTTGTTTGTTTCTTGTTTGTCACACAGCTGGTTACTCCACATCAAACAAACACAATTCTTTTTCAGAGGCTCCACAAATTGCCGTCGCCCCAACTGCCCCCACAACAGTCAATTATGGTGCTGAAATCTTCTTGCAATGTGCTGCTACTGGCATCCCTACACCACAGATCACGTGGCTGAGAAACTCCCAAGAGCTCAAGTTCGACGATAATCATCGTTCAATTGACATCTACAACGTGACTCAACGTCTTAATGGACGGCCAGTCGATGTGATATCTAACCTCATGATCAGGAATATCACTGATGCGGATGATGGTGTGTACGAGTGCAATGTCAGCAATAGTCAAGGATGGACGAGTGCAACAGTGAGGGTAAAGGTTGATGTGACAGGTAGGAGTTTCTGATTTGGTGTCTTGATTTGTATTGTGTTTGTCTGGTGTAACAGCAGATAGACATGTATAGTCATGAAAGGCAGACAGACAGTGTGTTTGGACAGAACTGGACAGAACGAACATGCAAACGAACATACGAACATACAGACAAACAAACATATGAACATACAACAAACATACATACAAACAAACAAACATGCAAATGAGCAAACAACAAACATACAAACAAATAAACATACATACAAACAAACAAACAAACATACAAACAAACACACAAACAGACAAACATACATACAAACAAAAAAAACATACAGGCATACAAGAAAACATAAGAAAAACGAACGAGCGAATGAACAAACACAAACTAACGAATGAATGAATGATCTAATTGTCTGCCTGCTGTATTGACTACTGCTTGACTGACTTCAGAAATATATTTAATGGACAGATAAACAGATTGATTAATTGGTTGAGACAAGCAGATGGACAGACCAACATGTAGACACACAAATAGACACATTCACACACAAATGGACCAACAGGCAGATGAATGGCCTGATGAATGGACAGACAGACAGACAGACAAACAGACAGACACAAATAGACACACAAACAGACACACAAACAGACAGGCAGACAAATGAATGGACAAACAAACAAACAAACAGACAGACAGACAGATGGACAAACATGCAAACAAACAGACAGACAGACAGAGAGGCAGATAGACGACAGATTGATAGACAACAAGACAGACAGACAGACAGACACAAATAGACACACAAACAGATGGGCAGACAGACAGACATATGAATGGACAGACAAACAGACAGACAGACAGACAGAAAACAAAACAGACAGACATACAGAAAGACAGACAATGAAACAGACAGACAGACAGAAAGACAGACAACAAAACAGAGAGACAGATGGACGAACGGTCAGACAGACACACAGACAGACAGACAGATGGACAAACAGGCTGACAGACAGACACAAAGACATGCAACAAAACAGACAGAGAGAGACTCACTCTTCTACTCAAATTGCGTTTTACTTTCAGACGTATACAGATATCCTTTCAACTGTTTACATCCTCCACACAGCTGGCCCCAAACATGCACATCCGTCGCATCCACCACCAGACCTCCCGCCGCTCTCGACGTTTCGCCCAACATTCTACCCGGCAACGAAACTCAAGCCTTCGTCTACTGGAACGGCTGGACATGCTTCACACAAACTCGTTGCCCGTTCCTCCATTTCACATGGAAAGTCTACACGCTGGAAAAACAAGGAAACCATCTAGTACCTTGCACTAAGTGTGCGCATGGACATGGCCTATACAGCGAGCCGGTCAACGTACGTCCATACCTACACAAACCACAAGGAATTTACATGATCGAGTTAGCAGTTGAATCGCCGGCTGACAAAGCGACGTCGATCGCTCGCAGTCTGTTGCTCGTCGACGACGACTCGACGGTCGAGAAATCGTCAACATGCTCGTTGTCTGTTTCTATGGCGACCAAACGTGTGGCATTCGGGGACGCAACACTTTGGTGGCAAACGGATAATTCGTTGGATACGTTGACCATCGATTGGTCAAACTGTTTCTATAATTCGTTCATTAAGCGTCAGCCATCGTTGCTGTATCCGGTTAGAACCTCGTCCGGTGGATTGAATATTGCACACTCACCTCTCTCGTTCGACGGCATCAAGACGGTTAACGACTCAGGAGTCGTAGCATTCTATGTTACATTGTGGAATACGAGTGACAGTCAGTCAGATACGATGCTTTCCAACGTCACACTCGGACGGTTCAACGACGGCTACTCGTTCGTGTACGAACCTCATGCGTCTGGCGAGATGCTCAGAGCTGACGTCGTCGCTACTGACGTATTCGGTCATAAAGGTGGCGACTCGGTTTTCGTCATCACCGACTTCACTCGTCCACGGATCACGAACTACGACGTATGGGATCGACGTCAACCGTCGATTAAGAACCCGTCGGTGTGTAAATTGGCTGGGGGAAGCACGACGAGGCATTACTCTCTCGAGTTTAACGTATCGGACGCTGAAAGCGGGATCGATCACGTGGTATGGCATGTCGGCAGTCGAGCGGGAGGGACAGACGTGGGATCGGGCAACGTAAAACCCGAAAACATTCTTCGAGAAAAATGCAACCTTCCATCATGTTCATGCAGCATTGACGGTTTCTGTTCACTTCGTGACATGAAAGTCGAGCTTAAGAGCCTAATTTCTCAATCTTATTACGTCACGTTGATAGCGACAAGCAGATCGGGTCTTACTGTGACGTCGACAAGACAGAC